>NC_079376.1:11845000-12145000 GCF_021018895.1 Seriola aureovittata | reverse complement strand
TTGTAAAAATAATTTTAAGACATTCTTTTCTTACTTAAAGGTAAAGATTTTAACAGAACTCTCCATCGCTGAATTGTGCATTTGTTTAAAGTTTATGTGGTAAAACAGGAGAAACTGTGTTCAGGGGCAACATACTGTATGTTGAATACTGTGCTCTCTAAGGGTAATGGCATTATTTAAGGGACATTTACGGATGCGCTTCTTTGTCATTTTCTCTTAAATCTAACAGGTGTCTTTCTCTTGCTAGTTTACTTTATAGGCAGGTTCTATATGTGCTTAAACTTTCGAGTTCACTGCGTGATGCCCGATCCCCAATTTCAGTCATTATCTCAAGAAAAAGCTGTTACAGTCCACATCGTGCCAGCCACTGGGCACATGCACATGCATTTAGTTAGTGCCCTCTCCATCCATCCAAGCAGAAGCTTCCCAAGTGGTCGAAATAGTTTCTTTATGGCAGCAGCTTATTCTTTGTGACTGCTCATGATTACCAAACCTGCGGATTCTAAGCAGCTATTTTCGACAGTAAAGTTGTGGTGAGGTTAATATAGGAAATAAGAAAGTGAAAGAGATGTGGATTTATTATCCATGACATTTTCGAGCTTCAAGCTGCAGATTGTTCCCTCACGCTTTTGGAAAAAAGTAGAGTTCATTTTAAACTGTGCAAATAGCCGTCAACAACAAGTATCAGCAGTTTCATAACTGAACGGCCTCCACTTCAAAAGAGGGAAGAGGACGAGGACATACTGTATCAGCTGAAATTTTTGTCTATATTACTCAGCTTGAATCTGTGACATTTTGGCATAAAACTCGGAGTGCTCAAAAGACCTGAGCAGAGTTAGTGTTATAGAAAAATCTTTACGATTATTATTATCATCATCAAAAGGAGCTTTAAAATGACTTGGTAAAACACTAAACCATAACAATATGGGGTTATCCTGGTTTTTTAAAAAATCATTGGTGATTCAGGAACAGTTTTCAGGAGAAAATACTGATGGCTTGGTCAAGTTTTGTGCAGTTTAGTGCAACATACAGAATCTGAAACAGACACTTCTGCTTATGTGTCATCATTTGGCTTTGTAACAGCGAGTATGTGTGTTACTGACACATGACTAGCAGAAACCCAGTGCACTCTGAGTCAGCATTATCAACACTGTATCTAAGAGTAATGTGTGTGGATGAGGCTTTAGAAATCATGAAATTTTTATGAAACCAATGCACGCAACTGCTCTGAAGCTCAACGAGGTTGTGGGTGAGCATTCAGACAGAAGCAATGTATTAGCCCTATTCTGAGCATGCAGATGGACAGAGTGCTGCAGGAGTGGTTTTACAGGTTTTTGGGTTTTTTTTTGGACATTTCTAAACTTTTTTTGTGACCAGTGTTTAATAAAGTTGAAAAGGAACGTACACACTTCTGTAGCAGTGTATTGTGAATTTGTGAATAAGTTGATCTGTCATACTTTTAAGAGCAAACCGCAAACATTTGATAGCAGCCTTTTAAGTCTTGATGGCATCAGTGTTTGAAATTTAAGCCTTTTTTTTTTTTTTACTTTAATGATACAACTCTGATCTAATCTTGAAGGATTTCCTCAGAAATCTGATCTTTGAATATTTCTATGTCATAAATTTGATTTCAAAAGAATTTACAGTAAACTTGCGGTTTTGTTGTAGGACCATCTTGAATCGGCTGGGGGCTGTTGTGTGTCTGTGTGTGTGTGTGTGGGGGTCCCTCTTGAGAACCTCTGTCCTGCATAGTGTCAAAATAACGGGGCAGACTGTCAAAGAAATCAAAGAAATCCACTGAATTATTTGGAGACACACGCCTGTGGCTGCAGTGGGTAATTTCTGTCACACTGTGCGTGCGTGTGTGTGTGTGTGTGTGTGTGTGTGTGTGTGTGAAGGGGGTGGGTGGGGGGACGGGTGACGGGTTTGCCGTGCAGCAAGTCCCGTGAAAACCTCCCAGAAAGACAGATTTGACTGCAACTTGTTGAAGTCTCTGTAATCTCCCCCGGAGCGGAATAGATCGCACCGGCACTGGGAAGCCCCCGTGTCTCTCCCCGGGGGTTTAACTGTTGGTGGTGACAACCCACTGCGAGCTGCGTCTTGGACGGTGCCTCAAATAAAGCTCCGCCGGTACCACACTTTCTTTTTTCTTTTTTTTCCTTTTTTTTTTTTTTTTTTACACTTTTCACACATTCTGGTCAGTGAACTCTGGAGCAAAGCGCGTATTTTTTTTTCCAATTTTCTTTTGCAGAAGCTGTTGTCAAGTCGCTACAGATCAGTGAATAAATAAGACTCGCTCAAGTTTGCTGGACAATACTGAAAACCGCCGGCTGGACCGAGTTAAGTGTGTTTACGTGCAGACACACTCGCTTCACCTTTAAGATAAGATGAGGAAAAACTTGGAGCAGTGACATCTACAGAAGCTGTCCGCTGGTGCCCTTTGAATGTAACCAGTCTGTGTTTCGTTTGTTTGCACTGGACGCGCGTAAATGAAGGACTCTGCTGCCGGGATTCCCTGACTGATGCTGTACTGCGCTTTTATCAAAGAAATATAGGAAGAAAAATCATCAAACGAGCTGGTAAGTTTAACAATCTTTACCTTTTTTCTCTAATCTTTCCACGGGTCCGTGCTTGTTTGTTACCATTACGCACGGACCTGGGGCGCAGAAGAGATTAGATTATACTCCAAGTCGAGATGAAGCCAAGAGTGAGGGATAATCTTTCTACTGGCAAAAAGAAAGATACGGTCATCATAGGTAAAAAAAAAAAAAAAAGAAAGAAAGATCAAACCCTGAGAATCTTGAAATAATCCCATACACAAAAGACGCCGTAGAGCCTGATAAGGTCACATCAATAGCACTATTTTTGTGACACCGTGAGAGATGAAGATGTCACCCAGTATAGGCTACGATAAGGTCACTACAAGCTGTTGAGCTCCAAATATACAATGTATGAGTCCCTATGGGGGAATAACAAGAGCTTTGCACGGGTTTGAGGATGTTAGAACATGAAAGATATGAGGAAAAAATTAAGACCAAATTCATAAAACGTGCATGAGAGCCCAGTGTGCCAAACTGATTTTCCAGGGTGAGGAAACAGATGGAGAATGATAGCTTCAAAACAAGGACATTATATGATTGGAAGCTGGAAAAAACACACCCATCTCTGCTCATCCAGGCCATATATTGCAGCTTCATAATATCTGCCCCTTAGCCATACCTGTTACCTAAAATATAACTGACTGTGATGACATATTATTTTTTGTGAAAATCATGGTTACAGCAACTTTTTTCTGACTTGTCTTGTTACATTTGTTTAGACCTGTGACATAACAGTTTAAGGTTTAGGCTGACAGCAGGTGAGCATTTAAAAAATGTGATTAAATTTGTTTTAATTTCAAAATAAGTCTTAAATAATCTGCTGCTGTAGGCAAGGTGCTTCAGAGAGAAGCCACTAGTCGACTGACCGTGACACTGACATTATATTGAAGTAGTTTACGTCCAACCCAGCACAGCTATGGTATATGCAACTGAATTCATTAAACAAATGTAGAGCAGGGGAGTGGAGTTACATGTGATATTGGTTATATGTTTGTGGGACACATTAAAAAAACATTTATGTTGTGGTGGTTTGATATTATGCTGAATGAGGAACTATGCAAAGGATTTTAATGTCATCCTTGTCTTCTAATTGGCTGTTTATGCACAAGAACTACAACAATCCTCATAATATATAATAACCCTCTCTGTGTGATCATTTCTACTCTGAAGAAGAAATAAAAATGTGCCGATAACATGAGAAGATGCTTCTTCTGACATCAGTAGCTGCTGGCAGGAGGAGAGGTGAGCAGTCCAAGCATTAAGTCCAATTCAAGCTGGAAGAAAATAGACCTGTCCTCTGTGCTCTCAAGCTTTTCAGAAACCTACCTCGGGCACTCGTCGCATAGAGAGTGGTGCATTTTTGCTTTAAGTATATCTGACTGATGTGAGAGATACTCAGCGAAATGAAAGAGAATCACTATTACGGTGCTCTGATGAAAAGTGTTTCTAAGCACACAATGTCCCTCCATGTGGAGTTTCCTCTCTCGCTTTCACACTGACCCCCCTTTTTGTCCCCCATCCTCTCACACTTAAGCAGACCTGCTACACACACACACACTCAGAGATGCTCGCACGCACACACACACATGCCCATGCACACACACACATGCACTTTAACTATCAGGGCGTGACTGAAGATAGAGAACTGAATCGACAACCCATTAAAATGACAGAACCTCCTATTTATACCATGCCATCCCTACTCTCTACTTAATAATGAAAATGGTGATAAAAACTAGAAACAAGTAATATTGGATTATAATATTATTGAATGTATCATTTTCTTACACAATGATGGAGGAGTATTCTCCTCTTATCTAGGGGCATGAGAGACAGTATATCACAAAGAGTATTCATTTGTAGCTCATTAGGCAAAGTGTAAAATTCTGGTTTAATAATTAATGTAGGAACAGGCAATTAATGCCTGACGATTTCAAGAGTGTACCACATGTGCATAGAAGAACAGCTCTCTTAAGCCACCATGTAAGCTACTACTCACTTACCCAGAGTTATTCTCATTCAGGGACAAGTGATGCTGAGAGTCAGGGGTATATAAGACTGAAATATCAAAACAATACCTTCATTTTTATACAACTACAAATGCATAACCTACTGACAGCCAGTCATCCTGACTGTTTGCTAAGGCTCTTCCACAAACAACAATATGTAAACAGTTATATAAAGAGTTTGGGTGGTGGAGTCTTTTTTAACCTAAAATACAAGAGCAAATGTGTAAAGACTGGATTAAACAGTGTGTTTCTTTGCTCCAACATCAGATGCAAATGTTAGCATCTAGTTAGCAATGCTAACAAGCTTACTTTCTACAGTTGTGAAGCTGGATTTATAGTAAATGCTAAGAATTATGTCCAAGGCCAAGGAGTATTTATTATTTGTGAGGTTATGATTAAAAAAGAGAGAATGCTTAACTAGAGGTTATACTACTTTTAGCCGCTGAGTCCTGCTCTTCTGGGTTTTGGGGAAGTTGACACTGCTGCTGCCTCAGCCAAACTCATCTGAGATAGTGTTTAAATTGCCAACCTAATTAGTTACATCCTAAAAGCCTTTTTTTCTTGTAATGTTCAACTTTTGTACATTTTTCCAAATTATCATACAACACTTCAGGTGAAGATGCTGAATTTTTGCCTGGGCCATGCAGCTAACTTCAGTCAGTTGGCACATTGTCGTATGCAGACATCCAGTGCATATCTGAGACCTCGTCACTGGGTTCTCTAATCAAAATGTGCCAGTTTGAAACAAAAAAGTCAACCATCTCATGGAGCTAAAATTAGCTTAATTAGCTAGCTAGCTAAAGTTAATAAAATCTTCTAGCACCAGTGGTTATTTCAGATGGCAAAATGCATTACAAAATTCTAAGTCTGCTTTTGTCCACTTTTCCCTTAAATCAAGAGCCAGCTGTTTCAAAAATTACAAAGATATTCAAATAGTTAATCTGCCGCTGTTATTAATGTAAACTGCATCATGCGAGAACAGAAAGCTTGACATGTAGCTCACGGGGGACAAGGCTTAGCAAACTATCCTGATGTACATCATAGATATGACGCTCAACATAGAGGCTCCTGATGAGACACATACAGTACAGCAGCGCACATTCCTCACAGCTCTTTCATTGTAATTCACTGGCAGTACCACAGATGTGTATATCACTCACTGTGTAATTCATTGCATGTTTGCACCAGTCTGGCAATGCATGACAATAGTTTAATGTATCTCAAGACCTGGAGGTAACTGAGTTGCAGGGCTGAGCTGAAACCGAGAAAACAAGAAGCAGATGTATGTAGGACAGTTGAGTTACAGCTTTGTTCCACAATTTTAGCATTTGTTACTACTTAACGTAAACCGTGTCGCTCCAAAATCCCTCTTTTATTACAAGACATAATACAGCAAACACACAAAAACACTTGAGGCAATTTATCTGTGTGTTCTTCATTGCATTGTTTGTCCTGCAGACTGAGTCCACTGTTTAAGATACCGTGAAGCACGTGAGTTAGCTGAGTAGCAGAATTACAGCTGAGCAGATGGCAGGGCAGCGTCTGTGAAGAAGACTTTACCATTCAGCTGTAAAAACACCCTGTGTGAATACATGTCTTTGCCACAACTCTTTGTAGTATCAGAGAAAGCTATAATCATGTGGTGATTGCTTCACTACCACGGAAATGTCAATATTAGAATAATGACCAGGAGATACTGGAAGTGCGATGAGGAAGATGAGATGAACACTGACGCCATACTCATTAATTGGCCCGAAGACTGACATGAGTGAGACCTAACTACTGTCAGCCAAACAGGATTTCCAAGTGAGAAGCAGTCAGACAGTGTGACAGCAGGTCTCAGAACAGCATTACTTATTATTCATACTACTGCTATAACTGAAACTGATGTGTTAATATGCCACAGCAGAAATAAAACACAAGGCGAACAGATAAACGTGGCAAGTCATAGTGTCTTCGAATAAGAGCAAGATCAAGTAAACAAGCCAACGTAAAGTAAACATGCAAAGTTAGTAAGATGGAGCATCAAAGGCTGAAACTGAACCGTACTGGAAGACCAAACAGGGGAAATAAACATCATATCATAACAGCAATTCATCACCATGTGATAGAGCGGAGAGCATCCAGAACAGGCACAATCAGACAACCAACAACAAGCCAGAGACACACCAGAGGTCTGACGTGATCTGCAAAAAAAACCTAAGGATCTAATGAACCAATAACAGCAGTGCAAATGAAAAAGTTGCTGATATCAGGCTTTCACTCTGACTTCCTACCATAAAGCAGAACAGTATTGATCATAAAAATCTAACACAAGTGGAACAGGACTGCTATTGACCAATAATCTACTTCTTTCTCTGAGCTGGACATGTGTGTCACAAACACCAGTAGAGCTCAGATTGCAGTGTGGAAAAAAAATCTTCAAATTTAGACCTAAAAACCAAGACTTGAAGACCGAACGCACGGATCTGAGAACTGCATGGAGCAATTAAAGGATAGCCAGTGCATCCTGTTAAGCATTCATCAACAATTCAAGACATCTATTAATCAAGCCTCAAAACCAATCATTCGTCAAGGGCAATATATACCCAACTGCTGTTCTGCAAAGAGTATCATGAAAATATGAGTGTAGCCACTATCAGCCGCCACCTCTACATGGGCAAATTTAAACTGTGTGCCAAGAATGATCAAAAGATCTGCTCATTTCCCAACCCTACCGGGATTCATGGCAACAATATTGGGAATGGAAATATGCAGATGGTAGTGTCAGAGTATTGGCTGGTGTCTGAGTTATCCAAGAGAAGCTGCTGATATCAAGATACAGATTCCCTTCATAATGGGAGATTCATACAAGTCGAGCTCTAACCCTCAAGCCCGGGAATGCAAGCGACAACAATCAAGCTTTCCTACAGATTTGTAGTGTAGGCGCTCTGCAAAGGAAGAGTGCCTCTTCTAATGTCAGAAGAAATCATTACCATTATATGAAATACATTAGATTTATTACGATTTACAAGGCGTAGCATGAGCAGCACGTTGGCAGAGCTTCTTCAGTGCTCCATTTGTGTCAACGCACAGTATTGATTGTGTGTCACCTGCATTTTGACAATGCTCAGAGCCCAAAACACAATCACGGCAGTTACACAGAACGGAAGAAAATACTTCAAATTAAAGTGTAAAAATATACTACAAGTAAAACACAAGCCATAAGTTTCCCCCATGTAGACAGCTGAATCGATCACAACAGGAGTGTATGTGAAACAGACCTCTGAAAGATGTGGCTGAAATGCTTTCTGTGTAGACACAACATCAGGGGAAAACACAACACAGAAAAAAGGCCACGTATTGAATTTGTGAAACATCATGTGATAATTCCACTGAGGAGATAATGAGATTAGATACCTAGGTATCTGTTGGATTGACCATAGCAGATGATTGATAGAGCTGTCACGTCATATGTTCACTTCACAGTAATTAATCAGAGCATCGCGTCGCAGTGTTGGGGAGAAAAGAAAATGGGTGAAGAAAAAAAAAAAAAAAAGGTTGAGAAAAACAGCCCAATCAGCCACAATCCGGTGCTGAGGTGTTAAAAGAAAACTCGCCGTTGCAGACTGAAATTATCTTGATAATAACACACATTTTACCCAACAGAGTCTGCATCGTTATATCATCATTAAAGTTCTTAAAGTGCTGATGAGCCGGACTTGTATCATCAATGGCTGTGATTTCCCCTTTTCGGCAAGTTTAGAAATCAAAGACCGCTGGCAAGAAAAGTGCAGTTGTAAGAACTTATGCAGAAACGTCAAACTCCCAGGCCTCAACACTACACAACAAATTTCCTTTACGTCTGTACCCCTAACGTTTACATTCATCTTTGACTCAATTTGACACAATAACACAGCTGGTTCTATATACCAGAGGAACATTGACACAAATGCACATGTTGCTTTTTACGCACAGTAGTTCAACCTCCCCAGTCTCCAATTCATAGTATACTTCGCTTATGTCATCAAATCCTCCTGTCACTCTTTGTGCTGCTGAGTTTTCCTCTTTACACTGGAATTAAAGGAATCCAGAAAATTGAGACTGTATCAGTGGTAATCCCATTGGATTTACAGCCAGGATTATTCACAAGGGATTGGACTCAGTGTGAGAAAGCAGTTTTTCACTCACAATGCAAAATTCCTCTGACATTCATTCTTTCTCTCTCTCTCTCTCTCTCTCTCTCCCTTTCTTCATCATCAATTTTTTATGCCATGTTTTCAGCAGAGAGTGCAATCCATGTGTTGTTTCTATTCAGGATGATTTAACCCTTTTGTTTTTTCTATCCGATTTTTGTTGCATTTCACGCCGTACCCCTCTGCCTCTGACTAATCTACAGTCAGTCTGCCCATATAATTAGCGCTGAATCTAAAGAATGGGCCCTCCAGATGAATACCGTAATTATAGATCATGACAACGTGTCACTCTCCGCTGAGATGACAGCAGGGATCAGCAGAATCCATACATAAACCTGTACTCCCCACTCTCACGGCAGTAGCTCTGCCACTCAGGCCATTAGCGGTCAATATTTCAAGATTGAAAGATGCTTGTTTCCATTACCTGAAGGCAACTGAGGGGGGTAGCGCTATCACATTGACCAAGACACTGTAATTTGTTGACTGAGAGTGAGAGAAATGTCGGAGAAGGGGAAAATACCACAACACTACAGTGTGTGTGTACTGTAGCACAGTCTGTCTACTGTATGAGGCAGAGTGGAAAAGATCAAACATTATTAGAGTTTTTGATCTAAATTTTCATTTAAAGGAGACAGGTTAAGAAAATGTTTGAAAAAATTATTGAAAATTATAGTTAATTAACATTATTATTATTGAAAACATTTTAGTTCCAGCACTAATAACTCTTGTGCTATCTTACAGATTTTCATTAAGTATTAGTAAGTGTTTTGTCTGTGCTGCCGCAGTTGGTGAAGAAAAATGTTTTTTTTTGTAGGATAATGCTTACTTATATATTATGAAATATAGCAATGCTGTAACATAAGCAGACATAGATTTTGAATTTGTTATCGCGCACTGACACATAGACTAAACTAGAGAAGAACCACTCGTACAAACAGATTCATTCTTAAGTGGCACGTACGAGTGATTTAAGTAATTTCCTTGCATTCACCAATAAGACGTCTTTTAGTGTTTAACTTAGTGTTACTGTAGTGACTCCCTGCGACCTGCTGGGTAAATCATTCCCTCTTTATGTCTGTCACAGGATAGTGCCGCTCTGATGACACATCATTAACAGCTGTACTATTAATATCTGGTAGTTAAACTGACATGAAGCATAAGGACATGAAACTTCACGGTGTGAAAGTGGAAACTTTTTTGTGAATGAAACTTCCCCACAAACTGATAGCAAAAATCAATTATGCGAATGATCCAGTCTCATGAACGCACAGCTCCTCGTGAATAGGTGGCTCTTATTGGCCGAAGCGAGCAATTCATGATTCATGGAGCAAATTTGGTGAATCTTTGAACACTCCTAAACCTCACAGGAAAAAAAAGGGACAGATTTAGGGTAAGAATACAAAAAGGTTCCTGCATAAGGCCCAATGTATGTGAAGCACATGGCACTGATGACCTTCTGATATCAGTAAACATTGGCTTAATTCTTAATCTGACCGCGCTTACTTTATACAAAAACGCAGAAGTGTATGTTCTTGGCACAAACCGTACAATGTGATTAGATCCTGTGCACTATAGCAGTGCATGCAACACAAGATCTAATCAGCCCACAGTGAGCGTGTCTGCTGAGACCACTCTGCGCTGATGTAGCTGGAGAACAATCTCTTATCAGCTCAGATCTTCCTCAGAACACGCACAGTGCTGCAGGGCTCACTTTCCACACTTACAAATAGCGACATGAATCTTAATGTTTCATTTCACTGCCATGTCGATGACACCCAACTATTCCTCCGGTTAACACCCGCTGCCACTACCGGGTTTAAAATCAGAAGTCAGAAAGGAGAATTATGAAATGCTGTTTTTGTTTTTTATTTGAAGAGTGTGTGTATGCATGTGTTTTTACATGTGTTGCCGCTCAGTTTCAAGCCTGTTTTCATGCTGGGTGTGGGCAGAGGTGTGCTTTGCTGTACCTGTAACCACACCCAGCAGTGATGTCACAGACTCTTGGAGCACACCTGTACATCACTGCAGCGAGGTGAGAAATTAAACCACAGGAGGTCAGCAAAAACAAGATGTTCATGAAGGTGGAGCACATGCAATTATAGCCCTTTTAAACAAGTGACTGCGCTACACTACAAATGTTGGCAGTTGCAAAACAGGTACAGTGTTTGAGCAACAAAACAGGCTTATAATGTCAAATGAAGCTGTAATGATGATGGAGAACCTGAATCCATTTCTCTCCACTTTCATCCTGCGTCAGTGAGGTTCAAAGGAGGTTTAAAGGCTGTCTAACTAAATGGCTTTCTCCTGAATGATGGTGTTTAACTGTGCACACTGGTGTGTTTAAAGATGTAGTGCAGGTAAGGCTGAATGGAGTGGGTGGAGTGGGTTTTTTGAAATTTGTTAGGATTTTTGTCTCTCTCTCTCTCTCTCTCTCTCTCTGTTTTAATTAATTTAATTAATAATTAGCATATTTAGCATATAAAGATTCAAAGATTCCAGCATCTTTTCTAGAGTTAGATTCAAGCCAACACTTTGAACACAGAGTTGTTAGCGCCTCACTGTCATTTTTGAGAGTAGTTCAGTGTGTTAATTGACAGGCCCATCTTTCTGTCAGAAACTGGATTCTTATATTGTTCAACACTTCTTCCAAATTTAAAGTCAAGATGTCAGAGTTTCTGGTCTTTTTAACTAACAAATTGGACTTGAATATATTTTCTCAGGGTTCTGCAATGCTATACAGATCCATCTTGCTTACTGTAATTGACAATAAAATCAATTCACCATCGCCATGAAAGTCACAACTTTTATTGCCTTTTTTAAACTGGTTAAAGAAACAACAAAAGTAAACTTTTTACCTAAACTTATAATAAGCCAGATTATACTTTTTTTTCATGAAATCAACTAAGCAAGTTAACTCTTTTCCCATGAAAATAGTTGATTTGAATCTATTTTCATGTTGAAAAGAAGTTTATTTCTATAGCAGGTTTTAAACACAAGGTCATTTCAAAGAGCCCAGAAGACATTTAAAATCACAATCAAGAGCAAGGTCATAATAATTAATTTAGTCCATCATACATCTTTTTGGCCACATGTACTGATCACTTTAAGCCCTTTTAAACCATGTCTCTAAACTGACTTTTATGAAAGATCCTCTAATATTGCTATTTACATTTCTGAATTCTTCAAGTTCAGTTTTGGTGTTTATATAGCAAACAGGAAGCAACTGTTAACTAATGACCTTCTGATGTCAGGAAATGTTGGCTTGACACTTAGTTTTAATCGTTTGACAAGTGTTAACCATCATGTCTACTGTACACAAAAACACACAGGCTTGTGTTCTTGGCACAAAACAATGAGATAAGGTCTTGTGCACAAGATCTAATCAGCCCAGTGAACATCTCTGCTGAGACCAATCTGTGCTGGTGAAGAAGGAAAAAAAGAATTCTGAGAAATGTTTTCTTTAAAAAAAAAAAAAAAAAAAAAAATCTGCTTGGCTTTTTTCTAAATTAACCAGATTATTATCTCAGAATTCTGAGAAATGTTTTCTTTAAAAAGATTTTCTCAAGTGAATACATTACACTTACATAGATATGGCCTTCAAACTGATTTTGTGGTCGGAAGGTCTGTAATGACAACTGTTGCAACCAAGCTCATCTGAAACTAACTACATCCCCTTTTAAGAGGAAAGTGAAAGGAATGAAGAGCACTACCCTACTGTTCGCCTGTGGAAACAGTTGTATTGCATCCTCTGTGGCTTTGAAGGGAGTGTTTATTAAATCTGAGAAAATACCTCCTCAAGATGTCCTCGGGTTTTTTGGTCTAAGAGAAATTTATAAGAGAAAAGCAGCATTTTCAGACAGGGGGCGTGAAATTTGAAAGTGCAAGGCAGGGCAGGTGTAACCAAAACATGCTGGCTGTCGTGTTATGGGAAATGTAGGATGATAATTTTTGTAGTTGTACTAATATGTTTAAAAAAGAATCTGTCTGTGACAAGTCCTCAAACCTCATGCAATACTGAAACACTGGAGTACCACCTTAAACCTTAATCTGTTGAGAGGGGATCTTTTTTTTATTATGAGGAACTGCAGGTTCTAACACATCTGAACTGGCTTTAATATTCAGCTGTGCTTTCTTTAATATTTCTTTGCGTCCCCCGATATGTTCATTTTTATTCCCTATCTTAAGCACTGTACACTTATCTTTAGTCATGTGCTACCGTCATTACTGATCTCAATGTTTGTATCATCACTCTGTGTCAATACAAACTGAGCCTCTAATAGGGTTTCAGGTTATCCTCTTCAGCGCTCTCCTCAAACATCCGTTGTTGTCTCCCGGATGCATCATTGTTTTCCAACCTCTGCCCCTTCGCTTTTATGACTCATACACACACTCAAACACACAGGATAAAGATAAAAGCGCTCCTGTTTGTCACCAAACATTGATATGAATGCTAACAGCAGGGCTTCCTCACTTAATATATCAAATTTTGTTTTATTGATGTTGTTGGTCATAACTACATTCTCCTCAGTCTTTCCATCATGGCATCCACAGCACACTCTTTTCTCCGCTGTGTTTGACAAAATTTTTGGTGGTTTAGATTTTTATAATTTTATTTCAGTCACTGGCTAAAAGACTAGGTCACCGTTTTTTGTTTTTATCGCCGCGCAATAATTCGGCCAGGGATTCAGGGATGGTAACTTTGTTTAATGTTCCTGACACTTACACCACATTTAATCCACAAAAACAACAGGTCAGAGAAAGTAAGTGACAGTGAGAGGAAGAGGCACACAGAGACTGCACGAGAGGGGAAGCTTATTTTATGTAGTGTAAGTGTACAGTATGTAAATGTGTAATTCTGTGGCTCAGCAGTGATGCACATGAAACTACAATCTTACATGAGTGACAGCAGTCTCATTTGCGGGGTTGAATATGGGTTGAATGTGCTATCTACTGTAAGAAAGAGGTGTTAAATGAACAGTATCTATTTTGTCCATTAGATTTTTTTTTTTTTTGGACAAATTCTAATGCAGCACAATTATGGCAGTAGGACAGAGCTTGTATTTCACATCTTTAAGGTAATAATATATATTATATAATAATTTAATATATTTACACTCAATTGTTTCCTCTCTGCCATTCCTGGATTCAAATGACATACACGTGTACAAGGGATTTGCAGGAAACTCAACAAAATTTTGAAAACAAAACTTGGTGAATGCATTAATGGGACGTAATTTGTTTGCATGTGCATATGTCATATAAAAATCACTGGGTTAAAAATGTATCCAGCGAGGATCAAAACCACCCAAGACAAGGGGCAGTTTTGATCCAGTAACCCAACAGTAATATTTAAATAACACAGACTCACAACTTGGTATGTATGTAGTGTTCCAGCTGGTCCCAGGCATTATGAAGAGAAAGCATATTTGTATTTACAAAGAACACAAGTTGCTCGTCTTCTGTTCTCTTCTGTTCTGTTAATGTAGCTGCTCAAAACACATTTGCCCACAGTGTGTTTGCTGTAAGAGACAGACTTGACAGTGTGAAGACTCAGCAGACACATCAGATCACACAGGGATATTCTGAAGTCTGTCTCCACTCAGCATCACTGACGTCCCTCAGGACGGCCTGTTCTCAACAGTCTTCAGTCTGTGTCTTCAAATAAAAATGCTTCAGTAGCTGTCTACAATATAGCGTTTTTACGTATGACAAACACGCCTGTGATTGCGATGAACAACACGTGAAGGGATTTATTTGAAGTGGTATATTTCATGCCATTTGGAATGGATAATAACTTCAGTTGTGTAAACAGGATTAATGGGGGGAGCTCTCGCGATTTGAGTTGCATTTCTTGTATATCTTGCAATAACTAGCACTAGCTAGATTAAGAATTTCAAGTCATTGGGAAAAAATGTGGAAGCAAAGTTGTGAAACACTTCTCAGTAAGTAATTATTTCAAGTTTATTACAAAGTTTTATTATGTAAACGAGTGGTAGTCTGTGCAGCTACTGTAACTAGCCGGGAAGTTCAGTGTTCTTCATGGCTGTGATTAATCGCAGCTTGTGTGCTACTGCAATGAAATGGTGAATTTAAGGTATAATTACCAGGGTAAGTTATAATCTACTTGTGATTTTTCAATTTAGAATAGAAAGCTTTGTTTGGAGGGAATTTGGTTTGTGAAAGGGGAGGTTTCATCTATTTGGGGGTGGAAGTTGGATAATTTTATGTGGGAAATGGCAGCAATGTTCAACAAATAGTTCATTTCTTTAAAAAAAAAAGAATTTCTTGGGTTTCCAGGTTGGAAAGAAATTGAACAGATTGGTTGATTTTGCGTGAACTTCTGTGATCCTGCAAAAGACAACCTAGAATTTATCTTCTGTTTTGTTAAAACATATTTAGCACTAACAATGTTCTAATCACCAGCTCTTCTATCATCACCCCAGATTTAAACCAGATCCCCAAGTGTCCTGTCCCTTTCTCTCTGTCTCCTCTCTCCTCCGAACACACATTGCACATATAGCCGGCTGTGACGGATAATCTCTGCATCAGCTCATCGTAGGCCCACTCTCGATAAAGGGCCTCTCAGGTGTCCTAGATTTACACTGGACCTGTTCCACTTTCTGAGGGTCATGTACATACGGTGAGTGTGAGGAGTGTAGTGTAAAAAAAAAAAAACATCAGTGGGAAGGTTGTCTCTGCAGTGGGAGGCTTTGGTTTGTTGTTAAAGTTGTTGGAAGCTGCATTTGAACTCATTCGAACATCCTGCTATGTAACCTGTTGTAACTGTAATACATTTCTCAAACCCTCTCTCTTCTTAAACTCTTTTTTTCATTAGCAGAGAAATCGTCATTTTCCTGCTAAGAGGCTAAATTATCTGTTCCCTTCCTATCGGCGTATAGAAGAGCTGAGATCATCCTTTTCAGGCTCTATAATGAGTCTTGAGGTTTGAACAGACCACTGTCACTGGTTAGCTTCACTGCCGTACACCCTCTCTGCAGTCAATTTGTTAGCACGCGTATCACCATAAATCAACACGAACCCGTGAAGCCCCTTCACTGTCCTGCTGTGCCAGTTCCTGTGAGGATTAATTGTTTGGTATTTTACGTTCGTCTCTCCTTGCATTTATGTGTGTGTGTGTGTGTGTGTGTAGGCGGATGGTTGGAGCCTGGTGAAAATGGTGCATGTACTGTATGTGTGATTGTACATGTGCGAGCTCCTGCACACTTGCAGCCTACACAGCCTGAGAGAAACACCTACGCTCCCCGCTCCCAGCGAACAGCGGAGATATGATAAACCCTTGAGCCCTCGAGAAATAATGTGATTCTGTTTGCTATTTCCTGAACTGCAGCATGACATGCCAGCATGTTACACTTCATATAGTACATGCCAGTCATTCATGAAATGCATTTCCATTATTCCGCATGGCTGTGCTGCTCTTTCTGTTGGGGAATCTGACTTTATAGGCATGGCCTCAGTCTCCCTGCTGTCTGTGTTGATTGTATACACTTTAACTTTTAGGCTGAAGTCATGTTGACTGTTCAAACATTCCTACCAATCTATATTTTATAGTTTCATTTCCTGAACATGATGCAGCCAACCAATGTATAATTCATTATTTGTATGGCACTAAGCAAACTAGATTGTAAAAAGGCATTTTTTTTTATTGCTAAATCAAACAACAGCATCCTGGCAGCAAAATAAGCCAAAGTCATTGGGAGAGTAAGCTTGGCTATGAGACTACCGAAGACAACTCAGATGAGCATTTCAACATATTTGTAAACTCAGACCTTCTGGACTTTGGCAGGAATAGGACAACGCTCACAGACTTTAGTATAAAAATCAACCTTAAACAATTCAAACAAGTGAGGTGGAGAAGAGTCCCCAGCGGAAATCACACACTTGTTTCAAGCTGAATTGATTACAAAACGGCTCACAGCATGATTCTGTGTAAAGCTTCAACTCAACACATCCCCAAGACTCCTGCTTTATCCAAACATTCTTCCATTTACCCCATCATCAATCCCCAGCCTCTCTCTCTCTCACCATTGATGTAAACTTCAACCACCCCCCTATGCTCCACACCCCACCACCATCCACTCTCTCACACACACACACACACACACACACACACACACACACACACACACACACACACACACACACACACAATCCTTGCTCACCTACCGTATAGCGCACGCTTGAGTAAACACCAGACATTAGCTGACAGCGGAGGTAGCGGTGGCTCTGCCTCCTCTGAGCTAAATCAGTTAGCCTATCTCCAGTGGGGCCATGCGGTGTTTGCGGGCCTGCTGGGTTCAGAGGGTATTACTGTACTGTACTGTACTGTACTGTTCCACCCGGACCAACAAACAGGCCACTGCACACTCTGCAGCATCTGCTTGGATTTGACCCAAGCCTGAAAAGGAATAACTTGGATTTGTAGTGAATGGGGTGTGATGCAAAGGAGCCGACTGGACAGGCCTGTGATACTGCACATACTTTTCCTTGTCAAACCCACAAGTTCACACTTTTTATGTCTTGTGCATGTTTTTATTGTGATCTTGCTTTGTTGTACCCCCATTTTCCCTCCTTGTTTTTAAACTCACATCCCACCTCACTGGGCTGAGCCACAACTTTCTGTATTAGATCTTCAATTTCAAAGCCAGATGTAGACACTAATATATTTCACACAAACAATTTAGGCAAGGCCTGTTCTTGACTGAAAATCTTTTCCTCTCATCCATCCATTCATTATGAAGCTCATTATCTCATTGTGCTCTAAACCAGACCCTTAGGAGATAAGCCTTGTCCTTGACTTGTGTGATGTGGAAACAGATAAGCTGTTCAGCCATCTATCAAAGATGATACTGTACATACGTGTGTGTGCGTGTGTGTGTGTGTGTGTGTCCACCTATTAACATATTACAGTGGACAAGGGGGCAGGTCCATGTCAGTCCTCTTACTTTACTTACTGTGTAGTGCATTCAGTATCTACATAACTGAGCTGTATTACAAGACACCCAGTCTGCTTATCAGTCTCTTCTGCACTGATGCAATGAAGTGTGACTGTAAAGGAGTCATGCTGTGTCATGCTTCACCCATCAGCTGCCTGTCATACGTCTGCATGTGCTGTTTTGTTTGAGATCTTTTTCGTCTTTGCATTTACAGTATATGCAAAACAAAAATGTTCCATACCCAGAGCAATGTATTAAAGGGCACTCCAGCCATCACTATGCCGTCATCAGGGTTGTCTCAGTTTTGGCTTAAAACTTGCACTACAACCTAGGCATTTGATCGGTGTCGGCATTTAGGAGGCAGGGAGGGTCTAATTAAATGATGGTATGAAGTTGCAGTATGGGAAATGTAGGATCTGGGGTATTTGGGGGCGTGACTCTTACAAGGAATTTAAACTCAGTATTTATTTTTTTTTACCTCTTTTTTGTGTCTTATCTTGATTTAACTACAAGACTAAATTGCTGGAGTACTTTACTTTTTGGAGTACTGGAGTAACTTCTGCTTGGTGTTCAGGAAAGTACAGAATGTCAAAATCAAACTGTCTTGAGATCAATGTGTTTAGCTGACTTAAAGTCTTTGGTTACAAGAAGTACTATATTTGATTGTAACAGTTTTTCCCCTTTTTGCTTTTTGTTTGTTTTTTGATCTTTTGGCCAGATCGTCCACCCCTAGTATATAGTGTAAATAAGACACTGCAAACATGATGGCTCTTCCACTTTTTAAACAGGCAGTTGAACAAGTTTTCCAATCCCTGATAACAAACCTCTTTTGCTTTTAAATTCTTGTACATGAGGAGAACAAGGCGTTTGACTTGGTTACAGAACTGTACAGCAATGATGCCTGTAGTTTAGGAAACAACAGTGGATATTCACGACTAACCAATGACACTAACACAAGCTAAAAGAGCTATTCCTGTTTTGCAGTATCATTATAATTCATAAAAGCTGCAGTGCAGATCAGTAGGGGTCAGTGAGACCAGCTTTGCACGTGTTTGCCTGGGTGGGTATGATCAGTACTCCATGCCCTTTTCTTCGCTGTTAAACAGTATGAACAGGTCAGCGATGGAGGGCAGCCAGTAATCGACTACCCTTTCAGCCAGGTGAATGTCATGGCACAGGCTCATATCAGAGCAGGACAAAGCACGGGCAAAAACCTATGCTTGTATATTGTAGGATGCGAGGTAACTCTCAATAAATGGTTCCTGTAACTAAATTTTAAGATCTTATGTTCTGTTGGTTCGTATTACGTAGGGAACAGCAGGTCACCTCAGTCCCGGGTTTACATTTTAACTTGTTGACCAGCTGGTAAAACGTCTACAGTCCTCTGAGCCTAGTGGTATAATTGTATATATATATATATATATATATTACAATACATATACTTTTTTAATCCTTCTGTTCAAACAGTTCATCATTGATGGGAACTAAGTTGTTTAAAATTTGCTATTTGTTAACTTCTACTTTCATAAACAAGCCATATCCCCTACAGTATATCTTCTATTACTGAGTATGCTCATTCATTTCGACAACAAAAACTTTTTTTTATAGTAAAGCTTTAACTCATTGAATGAAATGTATTTTTTCCATGAAGGGAGCAAAGGGGGAGTTTTCCTTCAGTGATTCCCGGACATCATCACCACTGGGAACACGCATATGCATATAAAGAACACACAAAGATCCAAACCAATCAGTACTCAGTTTGGTTTATTAAAATGTCCGTGCTCACCTGAGAGTCTGCAAAAGAATGTGCTCCACAGACAACCTGCTATTTAAGACGCCTATTTCCTGTCATAGCCGAAGCACAATAATTCCCCTCAAGAGCCCAGCTGCCAGTCAACACTTCAGTTAATGGAGGTGATTTGCAGAGTTGTATCAGGAACAAACACGCACTCAGAAATCAGTCTTGACGCTTGTAATGTGCCGGTAGAAGGATGTGTTAAGTGTGGGGAAAAAAAAAAAGCAAACATTTTTAATTACTGCAGCACACATCGTTGTTTGTTTCTCGGCAGCTTTGCTCCTTTGTATTCCAACATCACTTCATCGCTTGTTGATGTGTGAAATGCAAAATATTCCCAAGAAAATAATTAACAAGTAGACAAACCCCGCTCCAATAACAAAATCTTGTTAATTCCTGTCCCTAATCCCTCTCGTTCACACCTCAGTCACTTAAGCATGCCATGCTAAAAGTTTCATTTGATAAAAATGTTCAAAAACTAAAACATTTTCCATTTGCCACAAGGTTGATTAGGGCATCGTTTCCGTCAGGTTCCTGCCAGTTTTGATACAACAACAAGCGGTTTTCAGCCGCCATAACGTCGCATTTTAGGTACAATGAAGCCATTAAATGTGAAAGTTACTGCATGTTTTACTCTGAATTATGAGTAGTCCGCATTCATGCTACTGCTTTTAAATAATAAATTAAAGCAAACCATATCTATGATAAGCTGGAGGGGGGGTGACTTCTGTGGTGATTAGCAGTCATTTGAGGTCCTCATCCCCACTGGGATATAATATCCACATTTCAGTTCCTATCTGTTTTATTGTAGTTGAAAGTAAGTCAGCTTTGTTACTCTTACCTGGAGGCAACATGGTCAGTTTCTCTTTGTACCACTGTGCTCCACTTTCCAAGCAGCATTAACAGTGAAGCAAGTGTCATACAGCAAGTTTATAATGTATGTCACAAGAGTAAAAGTTTATCTGGGGCCTCAGTAAGGAAAGGAAGTTGCAGTTGTTAATGATATTTGCTTTGAAACATCATTAAAATTGGTCTTTTTTTTTTTTGAATATTTAATATAAATCCAAAAAAACATCCTGAGGCAGTCAGACAGAGGTGGGCAACATCTGAGCCTATTGTGCATTTTTAGCGATTTTTTATTTTTTGGAGGAGACATTTTTATGTTACCTAAAAGATAGGAAATGACATACAACCAAACTGGTTTCAAGCCAGTGATGTTGCAATTACATGGTCAGCAACTTAACCACTATGGGACCCAGGACGCCCTAAATTTATAAAATTTTTTAGCAAAGCATTGTCATTGGAAAATAATTTAGATGCTACAATGAACTGCCAGCAGATAGTTCTGAATTATTAGGTGCTATGGCAGAAAATATTAATTCATGCTACAATAATCTGAAAGAATATTATCAATATAAATTGATAAGAATTTACATTGGATTCCTCAGTAAACCACCCGCGTTGTGAATAGTTTCATATAGTGTTTAAAAGCGAAGCAAACTGGTCTTAACTTTGATAAAGTGTCTTTATATTTGCCTCTCCAGTGCCAGACTTACAACAAATGGAATAAATCAACACAATGACAGAAGGTGTGTGGGCGGAAAGTCCATGTATTAAGTCGCAATGCTCCATATACAGGTCCAGGTTGAGTTTACAGGTTGTTCATGTGCATTTATGGCTCCTAATGTGCGTGCTTTGTCATGTAGGTGGTTTGTGTGTGTGTGTGTATGCATATGCAGAATATGGGGGAGGGGGAAAGACGAATATAACTAATCTTCCTCCTATTCTTCTCTCTCATTTTGTCCCTCGCAGGATGAAACTGCTGCAGAGGAAGCTGCGTGAACGTCAGACAAAAACCTTCTTATCTGTGAGAACGCTGCAACTGAAAGTTCATCTGACAGACAACGCTGCGAAGAGGAAAAGCTAACACACAAGCATTTAACACTGGGAACCTGAGGAAAAAAAGCTTTGCTGATCATGGCACTTTAGTGCAAATTTCTATATGCCTGCCAAAACCACATGGATATCCAACAATTATCTCCAAGCAGCCTGGATGACTAGAATATTCCCTCATCTGGTTTTGATGTCAATCATGTAACTGTAATGTTCTGGCTTTCCAATATCATCAAAGACACGAGACACGGCCAAGTTTCAATAGAAACCTCAATTTAGAAGGCTTCACGTGGACTTCAGAATAGATAAGACAGACAACAAGCAAACCTGTGTATCTGTCGTCATCATCTTCCTACATGCAGCTCCCCGCTTAGCGTTATTGAAAAGGAGGAGCCTGTTAAAGCATTTGATAGATAGGAAGGCTCGGTCTGAAGGTGTTGTTGCCGGCTGGCTGCTGGTTGGAGATGAGATAAGAGCACTGGGAAGAGACACAAGAAGTGGCTGTCTGACGGGAGCCGAATACAAATTAGGATTTGTCTCTCCTGCAGCTACACCAGTGAGGCGAATCAATACCAGAGAAGCAAAATGGACAAATTAGTCGGCTTCAATTATAGGAGGATCAGTCGTGAACTGTGAATTGTTTGCTAAAAGTTGATTTAACATCACATTGTAATACACAGGATGGGGAAATATAGGGAAATGTTGTCTTAGTTACTGAAAGGAGAAACCTTCAGTGCTTCTTCTATAGCCGAAACCAACAGTGGCACGCCAGAGTCCGGCCCTCTACAGTGCCATGCCTGAACTGATCTGTGAATGGTTTTTGATTATAATGATGACGCTGAGCTAAACCTTCCAGAAATAAGGTTTTAAAAGGAGCCGGGGCGAGATGGATAATAACTCACTGGACTACTTCACTGGCAACTTCACAGAGATCCCTAACACCACTACCGCTCCACCATGGAGCGAAGCCACGCTCCTCGGCCTGCAGGTCTCCCTGTCTGCGCTGTTAGCTATCGTCACCTTGACTACCGTGCTCTCCAACGCCTTCGTCATCGCCACCATCTTTCTGACCAGGAAGCTCCACACGCCCGCCAACTTCCTGATCGGCTCACTGGCCGTCACAGACCTGCTGGTTTCTATTTTAGTCATGCCAATTAGCATCGTCTACACCGTCAGCAAGACCTGGTCGCTGGGGCAGATTGTCTGTGACATCTGGCTGTCGTCTGATATCACCTTCTGCACGGCCTCCATCTTGCACCTGTGTGTGATCGCGCTGGACCGATACTGGGCCATCACAGACGCTCTAGAGTACTCAAAACGCCGCACCATGCGCCGGGCGGGGATCATGGTCGGCGTGGTGTGGGTGATCTCGATATCGATTTCCATCCCTCCACTTTTCTGGCGGCAGGCCAAAGCCCACGAGGAGCTGACAGAGTGCATGGTGAATACAGATCAGATCTCTTATACCCTATACTCCACCTTTGGCGCCTTCTACGTTCCCACAGTGCTTCTCATCATCCTCTACGGACGGATCTATGTTGCTGCTCGCTCCCGCATCCTTAAGACACCGTCGTCTTCGGGGAAACGTTTCACTACGGCACAGCTCATCCAGACCTCTGCAGGCTCCTCTCTCTGTTCCCTTAATTCCGCCTCCAACCAGGAAGCACACCTACACTCTGGTGGAGTAGGAGGAGGAGGAGGAGGAGGAGGAGGATCGCCTCTGTTCATGAACAGTGTGAAAGTGAAGCTGGCAGACAGCGTGCTGGAAAGGAAACGTCTGTGTGCAGCCCGGGAGAGGAAGGCGACCAAGACTTTGGGCATCATCCTGGGCGCGTTCATCATCTGCTGGCTCCCATTCTTTGTCGGCACGCTCGTCATGGCCATATGTAAAGAGTGCTGGTTCGATCCAGTGCTTTTTGACATATTTACCTGGCTGGGATACCTGAACTCCCTCATCAATCCTGTAATCTACACCGTGTTCAACGACGAGTTCAAACAGGCTTTCCAAAAACTCATCAAATTCAGACGGTGCTCCTGAAAAACCTCGCAGTGGATTAAAACTGACATCTCTAGGGAGGCAGGGAGTGAAAGAGACAAAGAATAAGATAATGGATAATAAAGATAGTGAAAGTACTCTACACTTAATTGTCTCATCTTGTAAACATATGCTAAGTGTGATATGTTTCTGTTTTCTTTTTTTACATCAAACAGCTCTGTGCCATAGCTCTTAAGATACCTACAGTATACCCATCCTATAGACTTCTGCATGCATGCTTTAAAAGATAAAAATCTTTACCCCCAATGATTATGGCTCTCATCTTCAAAAGATAAATAAAGGGGACTTTAAATCTCTTACATTTCACAGGGACACTGCAGATGTTTCTTGAACAAAAGCAAAGATTTAAAACAAACAAAGACTGGTGTATTTGTATAGAAAAGGTAAACTCAAAACGTCTGGATTCGATCCAGCGGAAATGAAAAGCCATGATATATGTGTCGTCTAAATCTCCGTGTCATACTGTATGCTGCTGCTCCCATATAATGTTTCTGTGGTACAGTAAAGACTAAAATCCTCCAGAGATTCTGCAAAAATGTCTCCATATGTGCAATTATAGTTGAAAGCAGTGTGTGTGTGTGTGTGTGTGTGTGTGTGTGTGTGTGTTTATGTGTGTATGTGTTTGTGTGTGTTTGTGTGTGTGTGTTACCTTACTGTAATATGTGCATGTTTGAGGAGGGGAGGATTGTCAAGTGTTTGACATTTACTGTATCCATGCTATTCTCCACCGACGCTTGTCTCGTCATTAGAGGGAAATGGAAACAGCGTTTTTCACTGAATATTAAATAACATCTTGTGTTACAGGAAATAAACAAACCCTTCCAAAAAGTCCTCAGAAACAATACGCTCGAACAAAAAAAGGTCGAGGTGAGTGCAAATGATCAGAGTGCTGAAAGCAAATATAGAATTATATGTTTTGAGGAACTTTCTTCACGTAAACGTCTGTTTTACCTTTATGTGAAAAATTGGCACTTGCAGCTCGTACTTGCTGGAAAGCTGATTGGCTAATGTTAAAATGTAGATGATGACAAAGATGACACGGATCATTTTAGTGTTTGTTTATTCATGATATTGATATCTGTCATTTTAATCTTCTATTCATATGCTCATCCCTGAAAACTACAGGCTTACATGATTCAAAAATACCCCGAGGCCTATGAGGGATGAAACTCACAAAATTTAAAACAGATCAAATGATCAAATTAACAGATAGACGTGCTGTTAATATATATATATATATATATATATATATGTCAGTTACTGTCCATATCTATCCATATACGAGAGACACATGATAATTCGAACCACAGCATATACAAGAACATAGAAGAACCTCATTGGTCGTGAGTGGGATCTGAATTGCTGCAGGTGGAAGAAACCTCGTGTTTATTCTCATCAAACTGACTGAATGTTTTCTTGAAGTTGAGACTTTAATCTGCAGCCTTTTTACTAAAAAAAAAAAAAAAAAGGAGATGGATAACCCTCTCATGTTTGTCCAATGGACTGTTTTCAGGAAGGTGTGCTCAGAGTTCAGCATGTGCCAGCTGCAGGCATGAGTTCAATGGGCTGGTGGGGGGTAACTGGAACTGGACGACCTTGAGATTAGTTCTGATTCTCTGTCCACTCCAGTAGGATATGGAAATTATGAAGTAACTATAAGAAACTGCATAACATAACATTTTAGTGTCTAAGTCGGTTTCTCAGTTTGATACGTTTGCATGGTAAGTTAAGAGATGCGGTATAAATAATACTGTAGGTTTGGTATCTGTTCAAGTGACTCACAACACAGATCGGACAAGAGTCAACCATCTCCACTTCTGGAACAACAATGCAGGGTGACCTAATGGATCTCCATCTGTTTCTGCCATTAATTCGTCATGTCCATCTCTCAGAGTGGCTGCTGTATATACTACATGCAATATATTGTACATCTCTGTGATGCCAGAGCCTGCAGTGCTCTCACTCTCTGTCTCTCCCCTGGTCTGTACATGACTGGCTGCATGGCCTGGAGGAGTGGACAATCTTGCAGCTATAGTCAGTGCGATCATGCTGGAGCAGAGCATGTTGAGTTCACAGGAAAGAGACCAGCTTAACCACTTACAATAAATTTATTATTAATGTGCAATATTAATTTGTTTAGATTTTTTGAGAGAGCTCCGGTTGAACCACTGCCCCAGTATAAGACGTTACCATTACAGATGTTAAATGTGTGTTTAATTGGTGGGTTTTTAGCTGTGCTGGCAACATGAGTCTGTGGATGTCAATGCGGATCAGTCGCTTTGATCCAGACTGAAATATCTCAACAACTATTGGGTGAATTATCATGAAACTGAATATCATTCATGAGACCTAATGATGCTCTGACTTTTCCTCTTGTGCCACCATAAGGTTGACATTTGTGCTTTTGAGTGAAACGTCTCATCAACTATTGGCTGGATTGCTGCTTCACATTCGTGTCCCCTTCTCAGGATGAATCATAATAACGTTGGTGATCCCTTGACTTTCCCTCTAGTGCCACCATCAGATCATTTCACTTCACCAAATACCTGCAAAACTAAAAACTGCAAAAAAAAAAAAAAACTGCTGGAAAACAAAGAATTTAGGAAAATTTCTATTTGTGCAGTTTAATTGGCAGTGACACTCCAAAGCTACAGTTTGATGTCTCACATATTATATCATTTCCTGTTTGAAAAAATGAAAATGTTGATATTTTTTCATTTTCATGTATAAAATTAGTATGTAGGTTATGTTTGGGACACAGCCATAGTCTTATTTTGATCACTGACTTTCAGCAGCATTATCGCCATATTAATAAATAATTAATTGTATATTAATGTAATTTTAGATTCAATTGTCTAAGAAAATAAAATCAGCCTTTGGTCAGAGTTGTCACTCCCTTGCACACGGACTGCTAAGTAGGACAGAAGTAAAAAGGGGGACAACATGCATCCAGACTTTCACTTTTAAGGTACCAGCTACGGCTTTGAACAAATAATCAATTGTCATGGAAGCTAATGGCTAATGTAACCTTCAGAGTGTCAAGTTAATTACACTGTGAATATACCAAGCTCAGTGAAGAGAGGCCACATAACCCTTGTGGCATAGCAAAATGAATGCACTCTCTGAATTTATAGGTGGGTCACATTTAACAGTGTTTGACAAATAAAACCTAATTATTCAGGATGCAGCATTAAAGATACCACAATGAGCCCACCAGCTATCGATTTATGCCTTTGGGAATCACTGAGGCTTGCAAATGTGTCTTAATTAATCAGCATGAAGAGACAAAATTGAAACAAATTACAATAAAAGGAATACGTATCCGAGCAAAGTCGCAGGGTGAGACAAAAAGGAGGCTTTCTGACGGCTGAGTTGGTTCAGCAAATGCCACGCTACATGTTGGGTTTAAATCAGGTCGCATATGTCTCTCTCCACTGTGCACTACCAAATAAAGGCTAAAATGCCAAAAAATCACAGACTTTAAAAAGGAAAGGGAGAGAAAAGTAGTCGTGTCAGTCTGGATCAGCGTGGATACGAGACGGCTTCAGCGAAAGTTAGGCTGTGTTGAGCAGTGAAACCGAAAGGTCAGGATACACTTAACCCCATGGGATGGGGACTGTCACTTCTCGACTCATGTACGGAGTAAAGCTGAAAGCGAGCACAGAGGAGGGGAGTTAGAGGAGGGGAGGTGAAAAGAAAGACAGCGACAGCTTTGCAAACAAACAAAATTAGCCCCCTGAGGCAGAGTCCAGCAGACACTGTTAACCAAGTCAGACCAAAGGCTTATGAGGTGCCACTCGAAAAACACACAACACGCTACTTAGCCAGCTAAAAGTGTCACGCCCAAATGATAGGTCAACTCCATATCGGCTGCTTTTCTATACTATTTCCACCACATTTGTTTTCTGTGCTGCTATTTATGGATGCAATGTTTAGTTGCAGCAATACAGATCACTATTGTAAAGGTATGTTAGAGCTTGTACCTTTCTTTAAAAAAAAAAATCAAGCTTAGACGAATGACAACTAAGATATAATTAATTAAAATGAATGTGAATGCAAGCAAAGTAGCCTCACCCTAGACTCCTCTGTATTATTGGCTTGGTTTGTTTATTCATAGTGCCTCCACTGCCTCGCTTGACTGACAAACTAACAGCTGCCTTATTACTGTGAGGTAGTTGCCTTTTTAAAAAGTCAGCAGACGTCCTGACCTTTATCCACAATTTTTCCAGGTATGTAATTCAAGGCCAAAATGCCTCCTCACGTTAATTCTTAGAGGGTTTGGTGTTAAGATTTTTCTGATCTCTCCAGCACAGCTCTCCTGTTTTCTCCAATTTGCTTTAACGAAGGGAACAATAACCCCCCCCCCCCCAGGGTCTAGACACTGGTGGTGGTGGAATGAAGATCTGGATGTGATGTGGACTGGACTCTGATGACCCCGACCTGGGCACTGGATATGAAGACTGGAGGTGAATGGGGTGGAGGAAGGCTGCAGCAATTTGAACTTACAGTAAGTGACAGCTGACTGCAGAGGAGAGGAGAATGGGTTTGAAGTTTAACAGCAACGACATGATTGGCTGATTGAGATCATGGCAAAATCTGATTGGTTTACATAAAACGCCTGTAGTCAGTTGATTAGAAGAGAGAGAGAGAATGGTGAATGAATGAGGCCTGATGGCAGGCTTCCTGATTGAACTTGTGCTGAGTCTCATTAGGCTCCATCTTTACTGAACCATGAATGTCTGAATAAAATTTAATGACAATCTGTCCTCTTGACTGCACTGGACCAAAGTGGCTGACCAACCAAGAGATAGTACCATCGCTGAAGCTAGCCACCAGCATGGCTAATACAAGTAACAGCCCTTTATAGTTTATAATATACTGACTTCATATCCTGTTTTTTTTTGTTGTTCTTGTTGAAAGATTTGGCTCAAAATGGCTCTTTAACCTGACCACTGACTGCACAGATTGTCAAATGTTTCTCTCTTTCCTCCTCTGTCTGAGAAATGACTCGCAGTAGGCTAGAAAGAGAGAGAGAGAGAGAGAGAGAGGATACAGTATATCAATTATGCAGTCGTTCTCAACATGAGATGGAGTGCTGTCCACGGCTGGTTCACATTATGATTAACAGGCACATATGCAAGCTGACAAGCACATGCAGCCAGTCAGAGTGCACACGCATCTGAAACACATACATCTTCAAAGTGGTATTTAAGCTTTCCATGCACACACATCCACACACACTCGCAGAGACACCTTCGCTAGCTCAACATACATGATCGCAAACATGGGTGATAAATGATTTAAGAGGCTGGATGCATATTTTACATTTCATGTCTTGCGCAACACTGAGGCACAAAGGAAACAGCATGGAGTGGTAAAGGACGGAAAAGCGTGCTGGCTTCAATTCAACTGCAATGAAATTCATTACAGTGATACAACACCAGAACTACTGCAAAAGAAAAATCCTTCTTTCATACAGAAACAGAAATATTTTACTCTGGGGAGACAATGACAATAAATAAAACCACCCACGCAACATAAACTGAAACAATCAGACAATAGCAAATTAAATGCATCTCCTGAACTAAGAGGAAAGCTGTGATATCTGTGATCTGAAGTCACCTGTGTATACTCATATCTTTTGTGTAGTACAATTCAAAAATACAAATGAATAAGTAATGCTGAGAGATTGTTTCAAAGACTGCTTTGTTCTTTTCTCTCTGTCCCGTGTGTGTACACATACAGCCAACAGTTTTTCCACACAAACCCAGATTTCATGTTTCATTTATGGAACCAGAGCAGCAGGAGTCCATAAAAAAGCATTTGTTTAAAACATGTATGAGCTTCAGGTACGTTTCTTTAGACCTCCTGTCATTTTTTTTTTTTTTTAAGGTGTCATGGTTTATCTCAACATCTACAACATCCATAAGGCCATCGCTACTGTTAGTTCACCAGCGAGCTTTACGCTACACAATCCCAACTGAGACTTTGTTTCTGTCAGGATGACGGGGCAGGTTATTGTGAGAGAGAGTTCAAATCAGGCAGCATGGGGAAAGCACTGAGTATTTGCTGATCCCACAAGAAGCTGCAGATTGGCCCGAAGGTTAACCAAGCAAGAAAACGGATTCGGAGGCAGCGTTGTGCAGCAGGAGCAACATCGCTGGCAGACAGAAGAACTAAAAATGTGATAAATTGCTGAAGGGGCAGAATTTGAGTAGCCTGAGTAAATCAGGCTACAAAATGCATACAACTCAAGCATCTCTCTCTCTTGTCAAAGGTAAATGGACTGCACTTTTCTAGTCTCATAGACCACTCAAAGCGCTTTGCACTACAAGCCACATTCACCCATTCACACACTGCATTTCCTATGCATGCTGCACATTTCTATTACACACACACTCACACACAATTTGGGGTTCCATCTCTTGCCCAAGGACTCTTCGACATGCGGGCCGGAGGAGCCAGGGATCGAACCACCAACTTCCAATTAGTGGACGACTCACTCTACCTCCTGACCCACAGAACGCAGAACTCCCTCTTACTAGATATTCATGACACCCAACAGCCAAAACGTTTTGATTTAGTGTGTGCGCTGTATTTGTTTTAAGGCTCTGACTTGATACGAGCTGACCGAGTTGCCTGCAAGCGGATGATACTAGACTGTGATCTGTGTAGAGACCCCGAAGCAGAGAGAGTTTTCCAACAACTGCTGTAATATTTGTGTATTTTAATGTTTTATCATTTTACAGATTTACAGACAGTTAGTTTCAAGTTGTTAATAAATCCAGTTAGACACAACTGAGCTTCTCAAACCTGAATCTGAATTCAAGTTGGACTGCCTAATGTCAGCCTTGTAGTTTTACACTGCCGTGACACAATTAGCCTTTAGACATTCTCTTCTCTTCAGTGAGGTGCTGGATAGGAAAAGGTCAGGATATTTAAGGTGACTAAAGGTCCCCATAACATTTTGGTCACTGAGGCTGCAGCAATTAGCAAACACATGGCAGGTAAAGCCTTTCATAAAGGAAATGGCCAGTCACTATGGATGAGCAGATTAACCTTATAAACCCCTTTTGTAAATATACCCGCCTGTTCACTCAATAAGAGCAGGTGGGGGAGTAAGGGTAATGTCAGCTACCATAACAACAGAGAAACACGCTGGAACTGAATATGCCTGTTTACATACATGCACATGTTCACGTGCACAGACCCGAGGACACGAGCTGCATGCACAGGTCACAGATACAGACGCACAAAGACAGATCGTTGCACAAACATGAGCAGAAATAACAATTCCGCAGTGACAGTGTGTTTGTGCTCGCAACAATGTTAATCACGCTGAGGAACTCCTGGCAGAGAAAATGTGATGTTTTAAGGTGAGAGGAGAAGAGAGAGAAGCTGGAGGGGGGAGGGTGAAGGAAAGACACGCATAAACACAGACATACAGACAGACACACACACACACACACGTACACACACACGTACACACACACGCAGCCCAGAGGTTGTCTGTTCCAGTCAGTGATCTATCTACTTTAGAGCAGTTGAACCACAGCTGAACCCAAATGGAATGAGGCATTGCAATCATATTTATTTAATGAAGTAGTCCTTGTTCAAATTATTTAAAGCAGAAAAAGAAAAAGTTGGATGCAGAGTTGGGAAATCTTCAAAATCTTCCGATTCTTTTTTATTTGTTCTATTTTTTAATTAACATTATTCTTTACACATCTGTTTTTCTTTTGTTTGTTTGTTGTTCTTCGACTACAGAGGAAGAAATATAATTTTTATGAGTCCGTCCAGGTACATTATGTATCAGAAATTGGCAACATTGGTCAAGTGAAAGCTGGTGCCATATATAATAATTATTACACATTAAAGCACTACTGGATTGGATTACCTTTAATTTACAGCTCACAGACCAGCTGTAAAACACACACACACACACACACACACACACAGACCACAACTATATAGTAGTTGCCTTGAATAGTTGCCTTAATGTTTTCTTGTGACTCATGGGAAGCAATTGTAATAAGGATCAACCCTACGATCCTTATCTCATAACCACAAGAAAAGAATCTGTAATAAGGAGAAAATATTTTTAAATGAATTATTCAGAGGCAATTTAATCATAGACAGATCATTTCTCACCAAGTCAAAAGATGTCAGTACAATGACTATCTAACTATCTTGACACAACATGATATTAAATCTCCTACTAAACCCTGGCAATCTTTATTCGAATAATTTATTATAATAGTATATTATGGGAATATTAATTTGGTTAACTCTGGTTTTACACTGGTTTCCGACCATACTCTGCATGTAAAATATGGTTTTCTAACATCAACAGCACCAAGGAATCCATTTTTAAAGATTGTCCAAAGATTATGTTTTTGACATTTCAGTAAATATTTACAACTGAGTATCAGCTTTTATGGGCAGTGGCAAAAGCTGCCTCATTTTCAGACCAAATTCAATTACAATAGGACATAAGCCATCACTGGTGGGCTGCAACTGCACTGCTGAGGGGATAACCCAACCTCAGTGATCCTCCTGTGCTGTCCAGTGACAGCTCCAATAAATACTTCATTGCTCATACTCCTCCCGAAAGCTCTTCAGGGATGAAAAAAAACTTGCTCTTCAGACCTTCACTGCAGCAGTTTTGTCAATCGAAATTCACAACACCTAGAGAGAGTTTTGTTTCTATTTTAAAAGTGAGCAGATTCATTTATCATTCAGGTTATACGAAAACGTTTGGATGAAACATAAAGGAGCCACTTGTAAGTTTTGCTATTGCTACATAGCCAATGTTAGCATTAACAGCTGCTTACCTAGCAGTGTAGAAGAAACATTGCAAGTTCAGCATCAAACTTCATTCTTTTACTCACCAAGAAGTACACACAACATCACAACAATGCTCCACCTAAAGGGAAGCAGAATTCTTCTAAGAATTTTCTCACTTCATTCGAATTTCCTATCTCTGTAAAGCGCTGCCGTACGACAGTGGGGTGAGATAAAATGGTTGAGTCATTTCCATAACGCCTGCGAACTAACAGTGGGACTAATTAGTGTGGAATGGCAAAACAAAAAGTCTGGTTTTCTGCACATTTTGAAATACCCCAGTAATGTCTAATTATGTGAATCCATACCTGGCAGGGATCATATTTTACATTTCTGAATCTGTGCCTCGAGCTGAGACGAAGAGCCCAAAAAAATTCAGTGCAGAGATATAAAAAATAAATTAAAAAAAGGTTTAACACATGAATTAACAAAACCCCTATTAGCAATCTACAACTCCCACACATACAGTAACATGCAATTATGTAATTACCCACTCGAAAAGCGGTTTATGTACAGGCAGATGATTGACGTAAAAATGCTTCACTGTTCCCCTGTTGATGGTTTATTCTATTAAATCCTCAAAACAGCCAATACACAGCGTCATCTTTTCCATCACTCTGAGTTCCGAATGTCGAAATTTAAATTTCAACTTCTTCAGGGTGATTTTGAACTTGATGTCTGGCGATGGAGCCTCTCCAGACATGAAGCTGCATTTCTTTTTCTGCGGCGGGCGAGTACATTTATAGGTCAAGTTGGCTGGTATCTGATTTGAGACACGAGCACAGCCTTTTATCAATGTGGAAAAGCTGGCCTTTCTGTCAACCTCTGTCTCGGTCTCCAGCCGCCTGTATTCTCCAGATTAGCCCGGGCAGCTGGCTCATTTTCTGACCGGAGCAACTCACCAGCAGAGAGGAGCTGAGCTGAGGCTGAGAGCGAACACAGCGTGCGGAGGAGATAGGATGAAGAAATGTGAATAGGACAGAGTGAGAGAGAAGACAGTCTGAGATAGTCAGAGGAGTCAGAACGACCAATGACTGACAGAAGGGCCGAGCCTTATTTCATTTCAGAAGCACGCTTTTAAGTGGGACTTTATCTCTAATGAAATGAGGTGATGAAAGTGAGGCAGAAACACCAGAAAAACCGTCTTCAAATCCACTATTGCCTCATGGCAGTGTTTGTATATCCAAACAAGTTTCCAGGCGTGTTAAAATCCATTTTTAAAACACACAAATCTTCCTACTGACTCACAATATTATAGGTGAAATATGAGACTCTTGATCACTTGAGGCAATTTATCAGACTTGACACAGGTCCCCCTAGAGTCACACCATTTTCACATACATGCTCCCCACAACCTGTAAACGCACTTTGATGTGTAAGGTTGGCGGAGTTCCCTTTTAAGAACCTTTAAGGCGTCAGCATGCTTCAAACAAAGGGCTTTGTAGATGGTTGGATAGCATGGGAAACCCCTGCCCTGAAACCTCTCCGATGTAACTTTCCAAACCCGACAATCTGACCAGTAAATTCACATAGCGACCTGCCAGGTGTGCCGAGATGAGAAAGTTGTCAGGGTTTCTAACAAACTTTAAAAAAATTCTTTACATAGCTGCTTCTGTCACTTTTTGTGTGCACAAAAGAGTGCAACACTATGAATGCCTTTAAGGAAAGTTTATCTTGCCCCTGACTATGACAGCAAGATTTTCACACACAAAAAAAACAACTTAAAAATCAGTGTCATACATCTGGGTCATTGGCCAGTTTGTTCTTTGTACAGCATGATTGTAAAGTAAAAAGATGGGGAGAGATGCACTGGGTCAAGAAACAGTAATACTGGTAATGTTGTAAAGTAAAAAAGGTGCTCTTCAGGGATAGGGCATGTAGTCAAGTGAAAAAAAAAAAACCAGAACAAAACACAAAGACTGTCCAGCTGACTTTTTTTAAAAGAAAATTCATGGTGTTGGTTGGAAGTCTAAAGGAAATCAGGGTATATACCCAGATGAAAACTCTTTGAGTTGAAACGCGTTGGTTTTTTTCTGATTCATCCATGACAGAATAAAGGATTTTTATAATCAGTGCCTTCCAACCAAAACCACAAGCTTTCTTCAAAAAGTAAGCTCAACAGTCTTTGTTTTTTTTGTTTTGTTTTTTAGACATACAGCATGATTGTCAGATGCTTCTTCCACATCTGGGCCGATGCTGGTAAGTGTCAGTCATAATTCTGACAATGTCATAAGAGGCTCATGCAAAATCAGTGGAGCTTTCTTTAAAGAACTTGGCTTTGTCTTCTTGGATTGATTAAACGTTTCCCAGATGTTCCACTTTGCATAGTGGTACAAACATGAATCTATGTTCTCTTACGAAAGATTAGCCAGTCATTCTTCCCCTTCATGTAAGACAACAACTTCTAGTGAGTAAGAAAGCGACAATAAGTATGTCTGGGACTTGGGAATTCCTGAAGAATCAACTACAGTCACTGTTGGTGAAAGGAATAGACGAAACAATGAAGGTTTTTGCATGACACTGGTGATATTTTTTGTAATGTGAATTTATACACTATTGTATTTTAAATCTAAATTGCAATGAATCAAACTTGAAATGTTTGCAGCTAAATCTGATTATTAATTTAGAGCTTCCGAGTCTGAGCCATTCCCTCCTTCAGCCTTCCTTCACTTTACTCCTCCTCTTTTTTATGATAGATAAAGAGAGGTAAGGACAAAGAAAGTGAAGAAAGGCCTGACCCACACACAGAGGGGATTCAGTTACCTTGTTGACACGTACCCAATAGTGTTAGGAGAGCCTGCAGATTTCATTCTGGCTGATAAGAGCGATCCCTTCTCTTGGTGCAACGCCTGGAGAAATAAGCCTGACACGGGAACCCAGTGGTACCTGAGCCTGTGTCTTTCATTACAACCAGAGACTGACAAACCAGTGTTAGACCAAACTGTGAGAAATCAGATGACAGCTGTAGATGCTGTCTGAACCGTCAGTCCCTTCCAGCAGAAAGAGCTAGTCAAAAACAGATGATGGCAGAGGGGAGAGTTTACCCTGACCCTGTACATAATGCACTGTAGGTGATTGGGCCTTGTCAAAGCGATGATGTTATAGTCGAGAGAATCTTTGTGGGTGCATGTGTTGATCAGCGTCTGTCCGTGCAGGCATGTGTGGGTGTGGAGATGCTTTTATAAGAGCACAAGACATTTTCTCTTTCTTGTGTATAAATAATCTTCAGGACTAGATATCTAGTGGTTAACATTCACATAACGCTCAAGAAAAAATTCAAGTACCAACAAGTTTACTTTGAACATGCCTTACAAATTTGACAAGATTAAGGGTATTATTTTGTTTTTAATGGGGATTACAAGCGGACCCCCTGTTTCCCCGTTTCCAGTCCTTATGCTAAGCTAAGATAATCAACTGCTGGCTCCAGCTTCATATGGACTGAACAGATATGACGTGTAACTCTAACCCTAACCCTTTCTCATCTTATCAAACAAGCAAATAAGTTTCTTTCCCAAAATGTCATCAAGTGGAGATGATTCAAATGCATGCGCTTGTGTGCATTTTCCCCTTGTATCACATATACTACAGTACATTTAAAGCATGTGTAGGTTTTGGTTCATGCATATGTATCTAAGTCTCACAGATGGGGAGGACACGTGCACAATGACAGTGTGTTAATGTTTCATAACCACCTGACAGGTAACCGAGCTCTGATAGGCTCACTTAATTCCTGTAATCTTTTACATGCCTCCGTCTCAAGCCCTTACAGACAAAAGGCAAGAAATATCTGAGGTAAAATCATATTATCACCTCAGTCCCAGATTAGGGCTCAAGGGAGGAAGCTGAAATCTCAGGTTTCCTCATGAGGATTTTGCTCAATGATGCAGCCAAAGCATATAATTTCCTTAAGCACCAAGTCAGTATTGTCCTGATTCATAGCTTGCTTTAAATTGTGATTGTTTTGGGGCTGTGCTGGGGCTGTGTTCACATTTGTATGCATGTGTTGGCTTTCTGAGAAACAGATTTAAAAAAAAAAAAGCTTTTTTCCTTTTCTTAAAAGCCACACCCATCTGATCTACCACAATCCAGTCTAGACTCAGTGAGAGATGCTGAATCTAAGGCCTATGGTCCACACACATGTGGGTATTGATTAAAATGCAGGTTTCCCTCTGTCAAAAAAAAAAACTCCATTTACATGAAATAACAAAAACATGCTGTCAAGAGCATGCCAGTGATATAACCCTAAGTGTAAAGCCATGTTGGCCAATCAGAAGCCTGAAAAATATTTTCCTGCTCTGGTAGGTTAATTACAATGATGTCATAAGTCAAAAACATTGCCCTGAGTACACAACAACACAGAAAACAAGAGTTTCTGAACATCTTCACCCTGGAAAGTTCTACTTTTCGTGTGGAGAAAAGGCCAAAACGCAAAGCAGCAGCTACAGCTACATTTTAAAACAGGGGTGAAAGCTCAAGATCTGGGCATTTGTGGTTGTCACAAAAAACCTTTTCATTACCTGAATTTGTTTGTTATTGAAGAAAATGACTGATACCTAAATGGTCACTACCTTAAAATGCATTGTCCGACCTACGTAGTACCATTTAATGCTTTGGATTAAACCCCAAATGCAGCAATGTTTGGACTAAATCACCTTCCTGATGAAACTTTCTCTGCTTTGCTTCTTTGTGATGGATTTCACAAGCATAACCAGACCCCAAAATACATTGAAGACCCTGTAGCCCACACACCTTGTAAATGCTGGTCAGTCAGTCTCTCTTACTTTTCCTGGTGCTAAAAATAAATGAGGAGGTCAGGTACTGGTGCCAAAGCGGAAAGAACGATCTGATTCTGAAAAGGCCTGCAACTGCTATAGCTAGACAGATGTGAGTGTGGTGGTACAAGTCTACTGAAACTAGGTGTAACAAATCATCCAGTCAATAGACACTGACTCCGTTTCAGAGCTGTACGGTTGACATAATTGTTCTTAACGAAGCTCTGGAGTAGAAGTGACTTGTGTGTCATCGACCTTAATGACGTGTAATGGATGGAAGATAATAAACAAACTTTGACTGGGATTATCATCGTATTATCTCTCTTAAAAAATCAAGAAAGATAAAAAGATAGTGTATATTTTTGTGGAAAAGTTTATCTTCTTCTTCCTCTATCTATCTTCTATCTAGATTGCTAAAGGAGGCAAACATCTTGTCAATAGCAGTTTTGTTTTGTGCATGTATGTAGCACGGTACCACCAATGCTTATAGGCCAATCAGTAATTTGTGGACCATGTAAATATGAGTCATATTAACATACATTTACTAGCATTTCTTAAATGATCATAATTTACAACATTGGTGTGTGTTATGTGAGTGAATACAAACATTACTGGTGTCGCCAATGAATTCAAAGAGTGTGAAAAGAGTGTGAGTGTGAAGACACATCCTGTCTTTGGTTGTGCTATCAGTATTAGTGTCAACATTTCAAATTTAAGCTTTAGAAAGAACCCCAAGATGTTTTTTTAAGCAGAGTGTGCTTAGATGTACAGTCAGCCCATATTTTTTCAAGCTGACTGATAAAAGGTGTCTGAAAGTACAACATCTCTGTAAAAGGAAGAAACCAGGCTGCAGCACAAATGCTGGGTAAAAGGGTAAAGCCCAGGGAAGAGCTATCTGGGGAGCGCTCCAAACCCCCAGGGAAAGTAAAAGAGGTTGAAGCTGGTAGGTTGCCGAACACGAGGTGAGATCCAGAAGAGTTGGCATGAAGAAGCAAGGTGAATGCAAAAAGTAGCTACAGGCGAAAAGACTATAAGGTCACCTTGGAGAAACAGGAAAGTTGAATCCCAGAGGATGATGTTCCTGAAGCAGGCAGTGCATGATGTTCTTCCAAGCCCATCAAATAAGCCATCTGCTGGGGCAAGGTGAGGGCACCAAGATGCTATCTCTGTGCACTGAGTAAGAGCGCTCCATCATGCTAAACATAAGCATGTCAACATCCAATCGTTGCTAATGTGCATGTTAACATGCTAACGGCAGCTTTTCCTCTTGCTCCAGCCTCAGGCCAAGTTGTAAGGGAAGCAAGCAAATACATTTTGTAATTGTGTTACATTAAATATTCAAAATAGTCATTTTAATTTAATCTGATGATGAAGATCATTTGATATGATATAAATCTCCAGAACAGCTTCTGTATAGATGTTAAGGCCAGATTGATTAAACTTTTAAGCCAACATGGATAAAAAGTCCTTTAAGTGCTGAGTTAAAAAAGGAAATTTGAACATTTCTTATTAAACAGCAACTGAAAAACCTCCATCCACTGATGAATATCATGTGATATGATCGAAAGCTCCACAACAGCTACTAAAATCAGAATTGTTGTTAAAATTTGAGATGTGGGTAGAAATTCAGAGGTCTGGAACAACAACACACTTTCAGGATCTAAGCATAGTAAGACTTAATTTAATTTGAATTGAATCAAAAGACATAAGCTTAATACAAGTTTAATGGACAGCTCCAATATCACTGAACCCTAAACATGAGAATTTAGTTTTAGACGTATCCTGTCATGAATTGAATTGCTGGACAAATGGAAATTTGGTAGCACTTGATGAGTAGTCGGCAATCACCAAAATTAAAAAAAACCATGACATACTCTCTAAATCAGTCCGCCAGGCAATCACAGTTCCCTTTCAGAATAAATGCAGGTAAACACACGTGCAAGTGTGAGCTTGAGTGTGACAATCAATACACATTTGTGTGTTATCATTGGGGATCATGCACCTGTGATACAACACCATGATTTCAGTCAACCAAGCCATCTTTCCCCTTCTGCCCCCATGGCTCTCTTTTGTTCTCTCTGCCAATTTTCTTCCATTATAACAAGCTGTCAATTTCTCTCTCCCTTTACGCCTTTCTATTTCTCTCTCCTGGAAAGGTAAACAAGCTCTTGTTGAGCAGCCCCACTCATTAGCCCCATTGGCAGGACAGCTTTCTCATAAAACAAGCTGGTGTTATGGCAACTCACACTTCATTGACTGTGCTGCACAGGACTGGTGTAAAACAGGTTGAATGGTTGTACAGAGGTTAACTTAACTTTAAACCAGATAATTCTCATAGAAAGCTTAAAACCCAAGGTAATGAATTGTCAGGAGAAGAGAAAATAAATATTTGAGAAAGAGAGTTGTTCTCAGCCTGAAGCCAATGCTATTGAGCAGATTTATTCATTTATTGAAGGATGGTAGAAAAACAACTCGTTTCGCACATCACTGATATTCTTCATTACATCAGCTGCCTGTTCTTTATTTATGGCATTTCTTTGTGAAGAAAGGACATATTGTGCTGTCACATGCACAAGTCATCCGTCCACCCAACCATGTACATACACATACACACACGGTGTTGTTGCATTCACCGCTGTTGCCAAGACAGGAAATGAAGGGAGCCATATCACCCAGTAATAACGCTGTGTTGATGATGAAGCTCTGACCATGGACAGAAGCAGAGATGGAAACACAATGATCCAGAGAACAGAGCACTCTCACAACCTAATCAATACACACCAGTGTACTGCATCAACAGCCAGAACAGAAAACAATCCTACTCTGTTTGTAGCCCACACATGCATCTCATTGCTCATGTCAATCTGGACTTTCTTCTTCAATCAGTCATGATAAAACATGCGTGTTCCCTGTAGATGTGAAAGCACATCTCCTGTGTCACAAGGACAGGTAAGCTGTCGTTTAAATTCTTTTTAGGGAGGACTTCATCAATTTTTTAACCTAAAGGCGGAGGCGAAGAAAATCAGCAAGAAGCATCATCTCATAAAGGATCATATGTGTGGTTTATGTTGCCACCCTGTCTTACCAGAAAAAGACGGTAATCTCATCTGACAGAATTTTCAACAAACTCCTAAACACAAAAACACAGAAAGAAGAAGAATTTGTCCCAAATGGAAGATGGATTTCCTTATGTACACCTGCATTTAGGTAAATGAAAACTATTAGAGTAGGAGTAAATGTTACAGAAAACTCAAATGAATACAACACTGCCACCATATGGACAGAGTTACATATTACAACATCACACACACACACACACACACACACACACACACACACACACACACACACACACACACACACACACACACACACACACACACACACACACACCAAAGACAAGCATAGAATAAGCAGAGAAAGACAATTATATCCCATTGCTGTGAAGGCAGCTCAACTAAAGGGGCAAAATAAATGGCATCATATTTGAATAAATTAAATATGTATTTGTAGGTTCCATATTTCATCTTTATAGAATTTTTACATAAGTTAGGTTAAATTACTTGGGTGGTGTTCCTTTATATTCCATGCAGTTAGAGATGCAAAGATCTGCCATTGTTTTCTAGCATTTAACTATGAAAAATCGCATCAGAGTAGATATGAAACATTTCTGGTTATCAGAGTGTGGACATTTCCATGCCAACTGTTAATATTAGTGTATTTGGTCAAGAAGGGAGACACAACTTCATGTTGTCTGGTTTGTCTGAGTACCTTTCCTTTAAAACAACCTCTGTCTAACCTCTGTGACACAAAGTAACCTATACACGGAGAAGCCCCTAACATTAACATAGATTATTCAAAGTGCTTAAGGTCATATTATCAACCTTTGACCATTTTGGTCTGACAAACAGCCAAAATAGTTGATGGGGAAACTATAAAATATTCACATTTGAGAAGCCTTGAATTTTTGACATTTTCACTTAAAAATTTCTTTTTACGATTAATCAATTTCTGTTGTCAATGGATTTTCTGTCAGTCAATTAATTGACTAATCATTGCAGCTTCAGAGAACTGTTTGGCTTCTGTGCCTGGGGAAATAATGAAACTCTGGGGGTCACTAGGGGCAACAACAAACAACAAAATTTTTGCCCCAGGTCTCCATGGGACACAAATCCGACTTATTGACCCACTAAGACCTATTAAGAGAAATAGATGGCCATGTCAGGCGGGTGTCAAACGGGAAAGTCAATACACCTCATGTAAAGTCTGGCGCATATGAATTATAGCTCACAGTGGAAGCACTGAGCACTGCTTTGCTCCAATCGGTGAGCGAGCAAGAAAGTATCCTCCATGTTGGCTTTGAGTTATGTAGTTATCTATTACACACACAAAATAAAACACTCAAGCAGAAAAAGCTGCGTTTTTACTGGTTTCACTCGCCCAACGTCGACGTTTTTTCTCTCTGAGTTCACCTCCCCTCTGGCGAATTCACTTTTATAACATTTATTGCTACATAACTTGAATGAGTGGTAAATACCTAAAATAAGTGAGTTGCTAGTGAAGCTCTCCGAGACCATATTGACACAGAACAGTCCTGAGTCAGGGCCACAGACCGCGGCCAAAGAGGCATACTGGCCGCTACCTCCTTTTTTCCACATACAACACTGCCCTCCAGCGGCAGTGACCGAATACTACAACCGGCACAGGACACACGTCTCTCGCTCAGGCTGGTGGATACAGCGGGTACCACAAAGTGCAGCCACGGCAGCAGTAAGTTGGACGTTGACAGCGAATGTAATCGTTTTTTTTTTTTTAATTCAACTATGAGCTATATCTTTTTAGAAAAGCGTGAGTTGTGGCACGAGGCCACCGCGGAAATAGGATGACACCTTGCTGTGGCACAGTCACATGGTGTTTGGATGGTCAGTCGTGAAAGCCACATCAGTGTGTAGAGTCAGACGTGTTAACCAGGCTGCCGGCGTGTGACCACAGCCTCACCGCGACCTGCTGACACAGGGGATTCCCATCTCAGTATGCCTCACAAGAGCAAAAAAGACAAGGTAAAGTAGCTTTTGATAAGTTCTTTAATAAGTGTTATTGTAATATCTTATTTTCTCATTTATTTGTTTATCATTGTTCAGGAATCATCCAAATCTGGAAGATCTAAAAAATCTGGAAGTAAAAATGGGCCTGCAGATGACCATGAAGTAAGTATTTTCACTGTCTAGAGAGGGCTTGCATTGGCTACTTAATAAAAATGTAAAATGAGGGAGTAATTACACTAAGCTGCACAGAATGCTGCTACTATGATGTGTATATATACCATGGGATACCACATCACACATCACAGAGTAAAGTCAGTGTAAACTTCAAAACAAAAAGTAATAACAAGTATTGAGTAATAGCCTATTTGTTGCTATAGAGATGATAAAGAATTGTGTACTGGGGCACAGACCCCTTTTAGTTAATGTGCTTTCTAGAAAATTTGTTAATTTAGTCTTTTTTGGTTTGTTTTTGATGTTAATCGGTGTCATAATGAGCAAACAGCCTTAACAGCATGAGGACTAGAGGTTTTCTGAAAACATCTTTTTGCCCTTGGGTAGCCAATGTTTAGATTCTACTCAAAAGCTTCACTGTGATGATAGCAACTGACTTACTATAGCTCAAACACACATACACATTAAATATAGCCTATCACAAGCACACGCAAGGGTATTACAGATTAAATCTTGTATTTATTCTCTAAATTCCTTACACTGTCTTGTTTCAACAGTTGATTTTACACATGCTCTCTGTGACCAATTGTTGACAAGTTCCCTAGAAACTCACTAATCATCCATTTGTTTTTAGATTTAATGAGTTTTGTTCTCATGAAATGCACACAGAGTTTCTCATGTGACATCACAGCAGGATCTTATGACTTTATTTTCTCTGAAAACACTTGCATTCGAACCCTAGCCCTCCCCATCACCCCCCGTTTTGCCTCTGAGTATAGTACTAGGCATTGTAGAAGCTATTTTTGTCCTTATTGTTTCTGACGTAGGCTACATCATTGATGCTGAGTGTAGTACATTGAGATTGGAAGAGACCTGATTGATTGACTGTTGGACCTGCTGTTTGTTCCCATCGACGGCTTTATCAGCTCTATCTGTGCTCAATCATTTTGTCCACTGAGGCCCATCACAAACTCTGTCAACAGATGCGGTACAGCACACCACCGGCTGTGATCAGGTTGCTTCACTGAGAATCACCTGATCTGATTCGGAAAGGAACTTGACCCTTAACCACAATATCGTCACCCTCTCTCCTCTCCTCTCCTCTCCTCTCTTCTCCTCTCCTCTCCCCTCCGACAGTTGAGTAAAATGATTCCTGTATCATTTCCTTTGGAGAAGGAACTACCTTGCTCTACCCTGCTCAAGTAATGGGAGCCCTTCCTCTGCACCTCTTGTTTCTGCAGGGCTCCAATAAGAAAGTGCCTCCTGCAACTCAGCTGATGAGGGTAAAGCAACCGGGGTCACACTCGGCCATGAAGAGGGAGAAGAGGTTCAGCACTTCCTCTTTCCCCCTTAGTGCTAACAGAGAACTACAGAAACTACCTGCACTAGCAGGTATGACTCCTTCACTATACATTATCTCTATAAGGAGCTTTTCTTCGTGCTTCCTGCTCCTCTATATTTTCCTCATCTGTAATAACTCACATTCATTAGCTGATACTCTTCTTCTGGAAAATGCTCTCTAAGATTGAATGTTTGGCCTATATGGATGAAGAGAGTCATATTAACAATTCATAGCCTTGGTGGATCCTCATAACCACCTTTTTAACCTTGAGGTCTTTGCTCACTACATAATTTATAGCTAAGCAGACTGCCCAACAGCTTTATCTGTAATGCAAATGATGTGCAATCAGCTGCATCTCCAGCCGTACCTGGAGGAAACAGATATTACCCCTGGAGGGCTCGCTCATGTAAGATAACTCTGACTCAGACTGCATGGATAGGAGACCAGAAGACAGTAGAATCTGGGTCATCCAATAATAACTCAAAACATAAGCCCAAATCAAACATAAACTGTAAACCCTGATCGGGAGAAGGAGGCATCTCAGACTTGCCTACACTGCACTCTAGCATAAGCTTACAGTATGTTATTAATATTAAATAACACAACCTGACCAAGCAGTATTAAAACTGTGAATGGAGATTTGGACTTGTTTTAGTTATATCAGTGATCACCAATCTGTAAACAAACCTTAATAATCATAGCAAGGCAAGCTGGCCCCACTGTCAGTGTTTTAATTTATCATATTGATTGACTCTGTTTGTACATATCACACTGATGCCGATTATTAGACAAGACAGTGAGGTTGAGGTTTGAACATTTACATCAATCTTTCATGGCTTCTTTGTTTACAGACATCATTACAGACAGGATCTGACCCTAAGTGGTTTCCTGTAAACTACACCCAGCTATGCTTTGTTCTCATACCTGGATGAGCTGGGTGACACGACGGAGACACAAAGGAGGTGCACAGCCCAGGGGATTTGCAAGTTTGATTGGGGATGTGGCGCCAATGTCACAAACAGTCACAATTCCTGTTTTCTACTTGTATATTTAAGAACACATTTTATTGCTGGGAGTTTTGCGAAGAAGCTGAGATAGTGTAGAGGGATAAGAAAATCATCTCCCTGACCCTTCGGTTGACGGCAGTGACCTGGAGAAACATGCATGACCAGGCAGGGTCATGAGCATGACCACATATTACACTCCTGACAGTTCATGGACTGCTCAGAGATTAGCGGTCGGATGCACTCAAGATACTTACTTTCTCAGTCACCCACTAACAATGGATAAGTTGTAGCTGTATGTAGTATGTTGCATATAAGTCTCTAAGTTTCATTCTAAATTATACTTTTTGCTTGGAAAAGCAGATGCTAATATTTCAGACTTATCCCCCATACTTGTGACATATGTGAACTAAACCTGAAAGACTAGGTGATTCATCAGTTAGTAGGTCGGCAGAGAATTGACCAGCATCTATTTTAATAAATCATAAGAATTCAAAAATAATTTTTCAAGCAAAAATGTTAAATATAACCTTGTTCCAGCTCCTCTCCTGTAATGAACATTTGTCATTGTTTTCTTACATTTTATAGACCAAACAATTAATTGATTACTGGAAAAAAAAAATTTGCCAGACTAATCGATGGCAGAAATAATCGTTTGCCGGAAAGATCTTTAACGAGGACCTTTCACACCAGCTTCTCTGGATCTCTGAAATCTTTATTTTGTGTGATTAATTATTTTTGTAACAGATTATAGTGAAATATTTACACCTTTACAGTTACATTCAGTTGCAGTAGCTTTAGATATAGAAACAGGCAGCTTCAATGGTCTCCCTCCAGAGAAGAATTTGTTGTGTGGTTTACTGGCTATACCTTTTAAAGAATTTCTCTGTTTGCAATATGATGTTATGTGTAAGATGAAAAATATTTGGTGGGTTGGGCACTTGTGTGTGCGTGGCTCCAAATAACTAACTATAACTGCTGTTCATCAAAATAACGCTACAGAGAAAAATAATAAATAAATATCATAAAACATCACATCTCACTGAGTAGTACTTAGAGACCAGAGTCAGTGTACAGAGAGAATACAAGAGAAGTCAGGGCAGTATTTGTAAATGGAGTTTGTTTGTTGCTGCAAGAGAAAGCATTTTTTTTTTTTTTTTTGCAGACCTCTCAAAATGGCCAGTCAATGCCGCAGGCTTTCAAGTCACTTTTTTGTTCTCTGTGTACGTGTGTGTGTGTGTGTCTGTGTGTGTGCGTGTGCATGAGAGAGAGAGGGAGATGAAGGGGAAACATGGGTCTGTGTGACATTACCAGATGAGAAGTTGTGTATATTTTGACTAGGGAACAAATATGATAGATTTTAGCTGGTCTTTAATAACAAGTGACCACAGAAACTCTTTGGTCACTTGCTGCTGCAGACACAGCTTTGACAGTACGGCCACACTGCCTGTCTGGTGAGGACGAATAAACAGTGCGTTGTTCCAAATGTTGGTGAAACATTTATTGATGAGCTTGTGTTACAGAGGGCTCTTACAGACGTCACTGCCTGTGCTGCCATCTTCTGGTTGAAAATAGAATTGGTGCGGTATCTTTGACTGTCCTGTCTGTTTGGGTTATGCTGTTGACTTCATTTGAAGGTTAAGGCTTGTGTTGTTTGGTATTTTTTTACTCTCAAAAACCTCATGAAAAGATCAAAACCAACAGTGTGTTAGTCTGTCTCTCAGTAAACAACACAAAGTCTGCAGGACCTATATAGGAGGGGTGGGGGGGCCTTTTACCTGTCTGTGCCTAAGGGTACATTTTCTCATAATCCGTCCATGAATACTACTGTATCAGGCCACACAGATGATACATGTTATAACGATCAGTTCATTGATGGTTTTGTTCTTTTCGTGGGATTTATTGACTAATGCAGGTTATTGCCAACGAGAGAAATTGTCTATTTTTACTCAGTCTATCCTGCTAGTAGGAAGTAAGTGGCAGCTTCTCTGCAAATACCGGCGCCCGTTGTCATGGCTGTGGAATGTAATGGCAGAGAGTGAGAACTGCTTAGTTATACATTTGGCCTCTCCTCCCCTCATTGAAATAAATAGAAAAAATGAAGAAAATGATAAATGAACATACTACTACACCTACCAAGCCAAGAATTAGCTGCCAAGAAGAAATTGTATCTGTCAAAATAATTCAGACATATATTTTTGGGTCATATATTTTAAAAATGTAGGCAGTTTTCTGCACAAGGACATTTGTGTTATTTAATAAAAAGACATTTTGACATTTAGACCTCAACATTTTCCCAGAATGTAATGTTTATTGAGTGGTAATTTCAGATGCAGGACTGCTGATCATCACAGCGTCTTTGGTGGACTCTTAATTAAAATTTAATTAATTGTCTAACTGTGTCCATTGCTGGAAGACAGAACAGTCCCTTTGTTATTAAAAGACTGTGAAAGGACTGTGAAAATGGTGTGGTGAGTCCCAATGTTATGAAAACTCTGGTCGGCCTTGTGGCATGAATGTGGTTTCGCTCAGTGTGTCCTGTGATAAATCACATGAAACCAGTGGAAACTGCTTCATTATGTAAAGATGAAATGCAGATTATTCACCTTGTAGTGTTGGACTTCTGTCGGGGTAATGATTTCCAAAATGGATATTCACTAAAGCTTTAGTCTAAATATACATATCCTATATAATTAGAGAATTAGAATATAGTTATTTTATATGACACCTATTTGTTTACTTAGTTTCAAAAACAAAGCGTAAGAGTCAGTAGATAAACTTGCAGACAGGCTGTGAGTGAATGCTGTGTAGAGCTGCAGCATTTTCCTGTTGTGTGCCCCATGTATTTAATATTCTATCCTTTCGCTTTCATTTCCTGTTTACAGCTAATTTTTCTAAGCACATGTACGTCACTCAGAATAACATAATGCAGCAAATTCTGCCTTTGCTCCGAATAGTGTGTGACTCATAAAATCCTCTCACAAAGTACATTATGTGGAGCCGCTGAAGATGGTTGATTGTAGTTTCATTTTGTTCTTATTGGAGAGAAGCATGCGACAGTCTTTTATATGTCTTTTTAAACTGTCTTACAGGACTGGATCTAATCATTTATTTGATTTCAAGCTATGGGTTATATTCAGCATTACACTACACTATAGAGTGACATGGTCTTTCATCTTGTGTAGTGAATAATCACACCATAGCCTCCACTGCATTTCTTTGGCTTTTCTTGCTGGAAAGCACCAAGTCCCCAGTAGTCCTGTCCTCAGCCCCTCATGTGGTTTCCTCTCATCTCCTCCTGTTCCTCATTGAATCCAAAGATTTGAGGCCCCTCTGACCCTCTCCCCCACCTCCCTTTGATAAAGAACCAAGCAGAGATGACAGGAGGAAACAATGAAAGACTTTGAAGATTCAGCTGGGGCCTCTCTCTCTCTCTGAGCACACTCAGAGTAAGTTATTTCCAAATGCTTATCCTAAGTCAGATTATGCTGAAAACCCTGCTAATGGTTAAACTATGGAAGAGACTTAAGTCAATCTGATCTAAGATCTGTAGCAGGGTCTGCCTTGCAGAGCGTCACCAGAGACCAGTGAGTGGGGAGGAGGAGCAAGACCAAAAATTCCAATGTATGTCCCGCCCCCTGTGCACCCTCTCAGCCAATCGCCCCCCCTCTCTACCAACAGCCTTTGCCCTCATTGCTCCAGAGCAGCCTGAGCTCGGCCAATCAGTGGGCTCCTTCACTGCTTACATCACTAACTAGCCAGTTCCCTCCAGCAGCAGAGCTTCATTTTCTGATCTGCTTTTGTGCTAAAATGGAGGCTGGCCTCTCGCCCTGAGTGGATCGCCTTCCTGGTTGAGGTTTAGATGTTGACATGCAATAAATCTGGAGACAGGATGGTTGTGGATGCACCTAATTCCAATGGGCCTTTTCAGCCGGTGGCTCTTATGCACTTCAGAGGTACGTAAGGACAAATTATTCTTCCTGTATTGTCCTAGGGAATTAAGGAGAGAGAGAGAGAGAGAGAGAGAGAGAGCTGTGTGTTCCTGTGCTCCTGTTCCCCTCCACTGGTTACTGCTTGGTTAGTCAGCATTCAGACGTTTGAGATAAGATCATTGTTGCTGTGTTTTGGAAAACAGCTCAGTTGTATTTGAAAGGGAACTGGGGAAAGGTTGTTTGTAAGGCTTGTATGCATAGCTGTGAGACACGGGAGCTACATAAAAATCTGGTTTTACTAGCTAGCAGCTCTCTCTGCCCATCCCCCCGCCAAGCTAGTGATGTCAAAGGAAGTGAGGTCATAGCCTAGGGAAGGGTCTTCTCCTTAGTTTTTCATGTGTTTGATGGTAATTGTGTGCTTCTTTAGTTATATTTGCAAGTGTTAACCGTAGTCCTCAAAGAAAAGCTAAAGAGGAATCAAATCTTGGCTGTCCTCCTCACCTCCCTGTTAGCTGCTCTACCCAGCCCAGCATTTTTGTCACACTCCAGTTCATCTGGGCACAAATTGGTCATAGTGTGTAGGCTTTAGACAGCCACTGCTCTGCAGCAGGCAGCAGCCCCCTTCTCCATCTCCCCTCCCTTTTCCCTTGTTATCCTCCTGTGAGCGACATGCTTAGGCACCTTCGAGACATTTTTTCTCAAAACAAGGCACAAGGAATGAAATCTCAACGTGTCTCCTAAGTGCAGATCTTTGTCAACAAAGCGCCGCTGTCAATACGACCCAGCCATCTTTGTCACAGCAGAGCAGTAATGTTTTAGGATTACAACATCGAGCTCGGCTTCTTAATATGTGTACAATGCACTCAGTCATGTTTGAAAGGCCCAGCCTGTTACCACTGTACTCGGGTGCAGCCCGGCGTTAGATGAAGCCTTGGGCAATTATTGATTACACTCTATTGAGCCACAGAGGCGACTGCCTTGAATGACAACTCAGTGTTAGGGAACAATCAGACTCTCTGCCTCTTTCCTCTCATTGTGCGGCCTTATCATTATAACCCTGTTCACACCAAATGTCCTATATCCAGACCTTTCCAGATTGACTCTAGATACAGTTGAGAAAAACTGCAGTTTATACATTGCATTTGAAAGTGTCTCATTGTAATGTTTGACTAACCACTTAAAAGCAGTTTTCACTTCACTTCTCACATTTGAAGAAACTGAAACTACTACTAAGCAAAAAAAATTACATTTGTTATACATGTGTGCAGGATTGTGGTGTCTCACCCCAGGTATAGACTTAAAAACCATCATTCATGTTTGTTAAGTATTTTTTAGATCTTGACACACACTACACTACAAATTAGTGGGTGGCCCTTCAGTGTTGTCAGGAGTGGATTCACATTCACACTTATCCTGTTTTGACACACGAATCCCAGACCAGCTCTGGGTCAGTCTCCACATCTCAACATTTCCTCAGTATGCTATAGATGCATTCATGCCTGTATTTAGCCATCTTCACATTATCAGAAATCAGTCTTTTTTTTCTTTTTTGAGATGCAAGATCTCATTTTAATAATAAGTGCTGTGGAGCGCTTCTCGCCATCATTAGTCATGGGGGTCTGCAAATTGCAGCTGTGAATGTGTCTCATGTGTGGCAATAATGCATACCTTAAACTATTTCCAAACAACAATGGGCGGCGATCCAGGACCTTTACTCTACAGCATACAGAATATGCTGAATGCATTCTCAGGTGTTGCTTACAATGCAGCCTAAACAGTTTTAATGAATGAATGCTTATATGCCATCACAACTGCAACACACTGTCCCTCTACATATCTATAAATAGTAATCAGTCAATGTTTACATTGATCATAACATGCTGTCGATAAAGCAGATTGCCAAACTAGTTCTAACTCCAGACTAGCAGCTGTTCATTTGACCTATTTACAGAGAAAAAGTGGAGACTGTTGTTCCAATGTGACTCCAGTTATTTATTGTCTTTGTTTTGCACAGGGGGGCATTAAGATAAATCTTTTTCTGTTCTCTCCAAAACACGATACTTGTGTGTGTGTGCATGCGCATGCTTGTTCTCCTAAGGCTTCTGTTAGTTACATTAATAGAAGTCACATTGTGCTTAACATCAATTTTGAGATCTCAACACTGGGCCTTTATCTGTTACACAACAACCCGCTGGGTATTTTCGGAGTGTACAGAAACTTTATAACGCAGGCAGACAGACTTATGTAATAGGAGCAACACAAGTCTGACACGGTCAGGGGTGCAAGGCATGGCAACACATTCCAGTCCAGCTTCATGTCCCAGTGCAACCAACTTACAAAATATGTTACAACACAAAAGTCATGCCAAGCGGAGAGAAGGCGCACGGAAAGATAACAAACAAATACGTGAATATTACTCTTGTTGACCTATCAAGCCTCATTCTAAAATGTGCTACGTCCACTTAGGAAACCAATTCTTTGCTGATTTAGACCAGATAATAATAATAATAATGATAAATGTCTTCGACGAACCTCTCTCTCTCTCTTATGTGTTTTAAATCAGGAGTACTGGCGCTCGTAGTGTTTTCCTGTTGTGGCAGCGACAGCCCCACTGGCCGTCAAATCTTTATGGAAATGGCCGATAATGGCAGCTCACACACTTACCCTCTCTCCTCTGGAATTCCCAACCTCTCACTGTCATCAAGATAAATTGGCCGACTTGAAACTGACACCGCAGAAGTGTGGTGTTTGTGCGTGTGTGTGCGTGTGTGCGTGTGTGTGTGTCCAAGCCAAGTCTCCATTATGTCTGAATAGGATATCTCTCTTCTTACCTAGAATCTGCCTGTTTGCAAGAATGTCAAGCACGTGTGTGTGTGTGTGTGTGTGTGTATATGTGTATATGTGTGTGTGTGTGTGTGTGTGTGTGTGTGTCCTCTATTCGTTTTATGGCCTTTGTCACGCTTTGAGTACATTCACTGAAACTAAGATATGAGCAAATAGGTTTAGCTGCCCATTATTTCCCTAAAAGTTGCTCCTTCTTATTACACACCTGCACGACTGAATTGGCAGAAACTTATGCCAGTTTGTAAATTTGCTCATTACTTTCAGTCTAATTAAGACAAGATGGACGGCAGCAATGTAACACAACAGAATTATATGGTTTTCTACATTTCTGCAATCATATACCATGTTTGCAGCGCTCTGTTTGCCCTCATCAGTCGGTTATTATTTATGCATTTTCTTCATCTGAACCCTGTGCCAAATTCATAAAACATTATTTGTCTCCAAACCTAATTTGCTTATCTCAGTAATTGGAAGCCTTCTGCCCACAGGTTACAGTACAGTCACAGAAGAAGAATGGAATTCATCTACTTTCTGTTCTCCTCTGATGTAAGCCATGTACTGACGGGGGACAAATTAAAGGAAAAACCAACATTAAGTGTCTTAAGGTGTTGGGCCACCAGAACAGCCTCAATGTGCCTTGACACTGATTGTTCAAGTCCCTGAACTCTACTGGAGGGATGAGCACCATTCCTCCAAAAGATATTCCCTCATTATAGTGATTTGATGATAGTGGTGGAGAGCGCTGTCTTAACACGTCAGTCCAGAATCTCCCATAGGTTTTCAATTGGGTTGAGATCTGGTGACCGTCAAGGTAACAGCATATGAGTCACATCATTTTGATACTCATCAAAGTATTCAGTGACCTCCTAATGCCCTGTTGATGGGGGCACTGTCATCCTGGAAGAGACCACTCCCATCAGATTAGAAATGTTTCATCATAGGATAAAGGTGATCACTTAGAACAACCATGTATTGATTTGCAGTGATCCTTCCATCTAAATGGACAAGTGGACCCAAATTATCCCAACAACCCCCCCCCCCCCCCCCCCCCAAAAGATAACACCGAAGAGGTCAAGCATTGTACCATTCTCTTAATGTACGCCACACATGCACTCGCCCACTTGTGGAGAATATGCTGAAGGATGACTCATTTGATCATATCACTTTTGTTCCACATCTCTGTAGTGTAGTGCCCATGGTTATTTGCACCACTCAACTCTTAAATGTGCATTCATCTTTGTAATGATGGACTGTTGTTGCTGACACAGTCTGATCACGTCCTGCATAGACAGTTTCTCACCTGAGGAAGAGTTGCTCCTCTGTTTTTCCTTACACATCACACATAACTTGCGAGCATCACGCTCATCACATTGTCCGATCCTATTTACAGACGTCTTTCCCATTGATCTAAATGCATACGTCACTTTAGTCACTGTTCCTATTGAAACACAAACACTAGACCATTGAGTACCCTTTGTGACTGAGGCTCCTGCCATCCAGGCCCCAACAATGAACTCTCTTTCGAAGTCACTTAGATCTTTTCCTCTTTCCTCTGCTCACCATTTTTATACTTGCCACAGAGCATGACTGGATGTTAATTGCTTCACTGTACCATGCAGTGTGTCTGTGTGGAAGCATCTGCATTCGTTTGCATGTTTCTTCACTTGTTTTCCTTTATTTGTCACTCATCTGTATATAACTGATCTAATTCAGCTCACCCATGGCGCCAACATCCTCCTCGTGTGCCAACAGCCTCCGAGCCTCAGTGCCAACCCCATTGTTAATGCCACACCCTTTACTGATTGGTAATTATAGGGTATAGGAACCACAGTTTTTACTGCACGGGATTGATTTGTCGAGCTTTAACACCGTAGATGGTGGTGATGCTGTGCTATATATATGGTTTTATTTTATACATTTTTCTCACTTCAGTGCCTTACACCTTCTGTTGTAGCTGTGGATACCCATGCAGGATTTCTTTATTTAGGGTTGAATTTCAGAGAATAGCGATTTACAGGAGGCACTTGTGGTTGCAGAAATATTTCAGTGTAAAGCCACTGTAGGTGTCATATTCTGTACGCATGTGTGTAGGCCACCTGAACTGAACCTAACCTAACCCCCTGCCCTCTATCAAATACAGAACACACTTTATCAGGAGAGACATGAATGAAAGCATGAATATGAGTCTAGCAAACTAACCGCATTTACGTCTGTTCTGATGGCGCATTGTAAGTCACCAGCCACCACATGAGAGCATCTTGATCTGACAGACCTCTTATCAGTGTCACACGCAGCTGCCTCTGTCAGTTACATTAACCCACACCTGGAGGGATACTGTGACATCACTGTTTTTTTTTTGTTTTGTTTTGTTTTTAATAACAGCTCCAGGTGAGGTAATACAGATTCAAACCTTCCATCAGTCAGTCAGGGAAGGAACTCTTCTCTACCCTGAGGTTATTAAAAGTTTTATGATGTTTGGCATTTAAGATAAGAATCTTTTAAAAACATGTCCCTTTATCTAATCCATAAATGGAAGTAGGGGCTATTGTGAAATGTCATTCTAATTATGGATGATACAGCTTTATTTGCATTTTTTTTTGCATTACATTGCCAAAGGCACTGGGTCATTTAGCCCCCCCCCCAAAAAAAAATAGTTGTTTTAAACAGTTTGCAGTATCATACAAAGCTACTCAAAGTCACAGCATCGTGTGTTTTGCTTGTACAGATTGTAAATGAAATTGACTGCGCCATAATAGCGATTTAATTGGGTAGCTGAGGGACGGGGAAGACGTTTCCTCATTTGCGACAAGCGAAGACAACGCCAAACATTGTAAGAAAGAGAAACACACTACATCAAAGTTGTGTCACATAACTACATAATTATGGTGTCACTGTGTGTTATTACTGCGCCACATGAGCAGGTAGGAATTTAGTAATGGTGGTTTCCTCTTTATCTTGTCATGCATGAACTGTTGACTTGCAGAGATTGTTTGTTTACAGGCCTGTGCTCTTGAGTACTCGGGCAGAAATGAAGTGAGAAAGGAAATCCTCAAATCACCATGGACAAAATATAATGACGGACTTAAATAGCTAGGTTTTCTTTATGAATATAACTTTGTGTGACTGTGACCGTTCACCTAGTTCCCAAATCCATCATCCTCCATTCCCTCTCCGTCCTGTGTTTTGTCCTCCTCTCTGCTCTGTTGTTATCCCCCCCTGGGCTCTAACCATCTCAGCCTTCCTCTCAATGCACTTAAGTCTTCATGACTCATTTGCCAGTCTAAATCACTCTCTTGCTACCTCCTGTTACTTTCTTCCATCACATTGTTGCTTTAACTGTCATTCTTGACAGTTAAACCGCCCCCTCGTTTCTCTTGTGACCCCTCAGTCTTTGAACATGGCTCCAATCTCCGATATTCTCAAGCACAACATTTCATCACCACTGGGTAGCCGTGTTACGCTTTCAACTCTCTCTCTCAGTTGTCCCAGGACTCATTCCGCTCTCTTTTTTTCCCCCTTTCACCCACCTCACTTTTCTTCTTCTTCTGTCTTTCTTTAGATGTGGCCCCCGCGGAGCAGGAGAAGCTCTTCATCCAGAAGCTACGACAGTGCTGCGTTCTTTTCGACTTCCTGTCTGACCCGCTGAGCGACCTGAAATGGAAGGAAGTGAAGCGGGCGGCGTTAAGCGAAATGGTGGAGTACATCACCCACAACAGGAATGTCATCACAGAGCCCATCTACCCGGAGGTGGTGCACATGGTCAGTAGAGCTGGGGGTGGGTGGGTGGGGGGGGGTTATGTTTGCAGTTAAAGCTGAAGATGAGGGTGAAACTTGGGCTGAGAATAGGGGCAGGCTGTAGCTGCAGGACGGACAAATAGTGGGTTCATGTCCCAGCCGATGTTTGTTTGTGATGTGAAGTTCTTTTTCCTCTTGGGGCTGGCTTTCTTAAAGTATTAAGTTACAGTCATCTATTCAATCACCTTTTATGAAATATGTTTTTATAAGTAAAAACTGCAAAAGATTTGCTTCACAAATTTGCAGCTTTGATGATTTTCTTTGTCATATATGTTAGTAAAGCGAATATCATTGGGTTTTGGCCTGATGGTTGGAAAAAATAAGTGATGTGGTGATTTTGAATTGGGCTCTGGGAAATTATAGTGGGCATCTTTAATCAATTTCTGATATTTTACAGCCAAAACGATTGATTTTATCTCTAAATTGCCCGTAATTGTGAATGTGAGCCTGAGCGGTTGTTCGTCTCTATATGTCAGTCCTGTGATAATCTGTCAACCTGTACAGGATGAACCCTGCCTGCAACCCTTAAGGGATAAGAGTCTAGCTAATGGATGGATGGATGAAGAAGAATGAAAATAATTATTAGTTGCAGCTCCAATCTGAGTTTTTGTTTGCTTTCCTTTTCTTTTTTTAAACTAGATGGTGAATAAGAAATTCTGGTGTTGCCATTTAAAATGAAGAAGGCTGAAGCCTCTGGGGAATTGGAAAAATATATTATAGAGAGTAGAATATTTTTCTACTCTCCAGTGCCAATTGATTCAACCTCCACTCACATGAAAAGCCTTTTCATTACAAGAGGGTCTTTCCCTGCAAAGGACTTTCCACTACATTTTTAGCAAAGCTACAGTGGTTTGTTTGGAATCTGTGCTTTTACTTTTGATTTACGACAACTAAACTCAAACAAATCTGAGCAAAACAATATTATCATGATGACATACACTTTGTTTATCATCACAATCTTTAGAGAGCAAAGATACAGAAATGGCGCTATAAACATGATGAAAACACTGACGTTTTAGAAAGCTACTCCTCCCTCACTGCTATTATCTTTTCATCATCGAAAGCCAACAGCAGAATTGCTATAATCACGGTTATGACATTTCCATTTACAGGTTCTATTGTGGAGTTAATGCACAGTCATCTCCGCAGCCTGTTCTGGGTTAAAGTGCAGCGCAGCCTGGACAGTCTATCTACCTTGTAGCTTGTCTTTTCAAACAAGGCTCCCAGTGTTTTAGTAGGCCACCTGCAGTGTCCCATGATCTGCCTGGCAGGGAACAGCAGCCCACAGGGGAGTCAGTTGACACTGTGAGAGACCAGAAACACAACACACTTGGATTATTGTGGGATAAACCCTTGGAGGCCAGTTGCAAAGTTAACATTAACCTAAAAAAAAAAATTTTAAAAAGTGAACTTAGCAAACCTAAGATGGGACATTTCATAAACATTTAGACTTTTAACTAAAATTTTGTTAAATTTGTTCTAGACACTGGGGCAGTGGTGAATCAAGAAAAACCAAATGATGAAATGTGACACTAACACGTGCTCCTAATCGTTAAACACAAGGGGCCAGGAGCTGAATAAATTAGCTGTACTCCTCATATGATGCCAGCATTTATAATCAACCTTTAAGCAAACTTTCCACAAGCAAGTGCATCTAGTATATGACTGCCTCTGGCTTTGAACTGACTCCATGTGCTTCAGACTGTTTGGAGACTTGCCCCAAAGGAGGCTGTGCGGTATGTCCTGGGAACAGAGATGCAGCTTTTACTTCATTTGCACAGATTGTTTTAAAACAGTGCAATGTTCAGGCAAAGTAGAGTGAAACTCAACAGGGTTTATGAGATGAATTAGCTTCCTTGAAAAGAGTTGAATTCAGTCAAACAGTTAAAAGAAGCAGTCATTTGGTGTGGTTTCACTGTTGGTTTGACCATATGTCATGACGGTAAACATTTATTCACACGTGGGAAACTTCAGACAGGAAGTTCAGGTCTTGCTGTATGTTTGTTTTATTTTTTTTTTCTTTTATGAAAAACATTTTGTAACCTATCCTAACCTAACCTGGGTAGAGCCATTGGCTGTTTTTTTTTTTTTTTTAAACTTAAATTAAAAAGCATGAACTATGGCTCCGGGTTATTAAAACAAAAGGAAGTTGACATGAATAGTGCTCTGTTCGGGGCAATAAAAATTCAGGGTATCATTTTTGTTTCTCTTCTTCCAGTTTGCAGTGAATATGTTCAGGACATTGCCTCCATCGTCCAACCCTACTGGAGCCGAGTTTGATCCAGAAGAAGATGAGCCGACACTTGAAGCGGCATGGCCACACCTCCAGGTTGACATTTTAATCATTGAATCATTTGCAAAACAATGAGCGGTTTATAAATGGTTCTTCTCTGAGCATGGCTGAAAACAGCCAGCGATCACCATGTAACTGCACACCCAGAACTGAAGTACACAAAACCGCTTGAAAATCGTGTACTTGATTACTAAACTACTTCTATGCACTCTTTAACTTCATTTTGCATGAATTCCTTCCCAGAATTCATTTACATCCCTTTGTTTTTGTCTTGTGTGTTTCTGTTGCAGCTCGTCTATGAATTTTTCCTTAGGTTTTTAGAATCGCCCGACTTTCAGCCTAACATAGCGAAGAAATACATCGACCAGAAATTTGTTATGCAGGTAAGAAAAGAATATTTTGGCAAATTCTCAGACTGTATAACAGCAAAAAAAAACAAAACAAAAAAAAAACCTAAATTACAAGACACAGTTTTTCATGGTGAATTTCATTGTGGTAACATTTCACTTTTCTTGGATTGCAGCTCCTAGAACTATTCGACAGCGAGGATCCCAGAGAGAGAGACTTCCTCAAAACCACCCTCCACAGGATCTATGGAAAGTTCCTGGGGCTGAGAGCGTACATCAGAAAACAGATCAATAACATTTTCTATAGGTCGGTGCAGTTCTCCCACTGCTCTGTTTGTTTTTAATCATGTATACAAAGAGGAATGGTCAACATCTGTTTTGCCACTAAAACCAGTTCCTGTTTGTTCTCACAGGTTTATCTATGAGACAGAGCACCATAATGGTATAGCTGAACTACTGGAAATACTTGGAAGGTACGAGCCTTTACTGAAGTTACAAGTTTTGTTGCATGCAGCTGTAATGTCTTTGTGGCTTTTATGCTACTTTTATATGATGTCCAGTGGTACTTGTTCATTTCTACTGATGAAACAATCATCACACAATAGAACAAACCATGAAACGGAATTCCATTTAATTTTGTTTTTAAATGTGAACATTTCCTTTAGTATTTTTTTTTTGTCATTCTTTACCAGCTATTTAATCATGCCACACTGTTTCCTAAATGTTCTGATAATTCCATTGTCTTTTTATTTTACAGCATAATTAATGGATTTGCCTTACCACTAAAAGAAGAGCACAAAATTTTCCTGTTGAAGGTTTTATTGCCTCTGCACAAAGTCAAATCACTCAGTGTCTACCATCCACAGGTAAGTTGAGTGCAATGTTTGTTTTTTTGTTTGTTTGTTTGTTTTTTTAACTGTGGAGCTGTTTGGAAAGAGCGATATAGCACATACATTATTTACCTCGTGTATTTAAATATTCTTGTCCGGACCTGCTTTAAGTACCCTCCTCCACTGCTGCAGGTTTTGTCAAAAACTGGTGTTGCGTGTTCCAGCCTGTCTGTGCCTCGGGCATCCCGTGTCCCCTGCCGTGTTACCTTTTAGTTTGCTTGTGCATAAATTCAAATACTTTGACAGTTTAACGATCTCTATTTGTTTGTGTTTTGCAGCTGGCTTACTGCGTGGTGCAGTTTTTGGAAAAGGACAGCACTCTAACTGAGCCGGTATGTCAGATAAAAATGTGGTAGAATAATTATCATTTCTTTGCTTAATACTTCTTGCTGAGATTCCTCCTTTTGGGCCCAAATATAATGTAATGTTTTAAAGCACACGTTTAGCTATTTTTGGACTTGTCTTGCAAGATTATAAATTCCTACATTAATTTTCTTGGGTAGTTCTTTGTCTGATATTTACTTCTTTTTAGCCCAGAAGATTCTTTCTCTTTATCTTACTTGAACAGTTATTCAACATAATCATTATCCTTCTCCAACATCCCAACAGGTGGTAATGGCTTTACTAAAGTACTGGCCAAAGACTCACAGCCCCAAGGAAGTGATGTTCCTGAACGAACTGGAGGAGATCCTGGACGTCATCGAGCCCTCTGAGTTTGTTAAGGTGCAGGAGCCCCTGTTCAGACAGCTGGCTAAGTGTGTCTCCAGCCCCCACTTCCAGGTAAACAAGGGGTATTCATAATATTTCAATCATTACTCAAGGAATTTTAAGTTATTCAAGCACCTGACGGACTGAGGTGTTTTGTCGATTGTTCCCTGTAGGTGGCGGAGAGAGCCCTGTACTACTGGAACAATGAATACATCATGAGTCTGATCAGCGACAACGCTGCAAAGATCCTGCCGATTATGTTCCCTGCTCTGTACCGCAACTCGAAGACCCACTGGAACAAGTAAGATACTAGAGTTGAGCATCTCCGCAAAGGCCGTGCTAATGTCCTTTTAACACACTGTATGTGCTTCACACTGCATTTAACACCAGTCTACCACAACACACGCCCGACAAAATAGCTCGCATAGTGTTATCTCAAGTGTGTGTAGATGTGTATATATATAGAAAGGGTTTGGTCACAGAATGTGAAAGCACTTCATCAGATGTATTTATCATAATGACTTTCTAAAAGGCTGCTTCACATAACCAACAATTCCTTTTTTATTACTGCACCTATTGCTGCAAATCAGCCTTTTATACACGTTTGAAGCAAGACTTGGAAATAATAGTTCAATATTTCAACTCAAGCTGCTTCACATTAAAAATAAAATATGTGTCACAATCAAGAGTTCAAGGCTTTATATTTTTGTCAGTAACTGTCAGTCTTTGATAGTAATCGAGGTTTGATGCTGAGGGGCTAAACTAGCCATTACAGTAATGCTTGCGTTTTTACAAATTTGACCTTTGACTAACTGTGTGTGTGTGTGTGTGTGTGTGTGTGTGTGTGTGTGTGTGTGTGTGTGTGTGTGTGTGTGTGTGTTCACACAGGACCATCCACGGCCTCATCTACAATGCTCTGAAGCTTTTCATGGAGATGAATCAGAAGCTCTTTGATGATTGCACACAGCAGTTCAGGGCTGAGAAAAACAAGTAGGCAGCAGCAACACGGACAAGACTCTTCTCCCACTCAATTAAAGTCTTTTTTTAAAAGTGATGTCTGAGTGACACATAATTGCAGTCGTTCCTTAAAGGCGGCGGCCGAATTGTTGTGTTGGATTTCACATTTAATCAGCAGAGTGGAACAGATTAATGACAGGAGGTTTTGGTGCTTTGTCCAACAGAGAGAAGGCAAAGTCAAAAGAACGTGAGGAGGCTTGGATCAAGATCGAGAACCTCGCCAAGTCAAATCCACAGGTGAACAGTGTGTGCAATTCTTTAAACTCATCTGCCCCCCTCCCCACCCCACCCCACCCCACTACTAAAGTGTGTGTGAGTGTGTGTAGGACTATATAATATGAAGTAAGTGTCTTGCGCTTCCTGTTGCTGAATTGTAGTTCCTTTCCCATCTTGTCCTGTTAGGTTTGCTTAGATGTTTTGATGTAATGTTTTCCAAATTCCTCTCCTGGTAAGGATGGAAACATTTTGAAGAGTGCTCTAAACATGTGCTTAGTTGTGGTGCATGGTATGACAGGATCCCTGAAAGTCTTTGACTCAAGAGTAACTTGCTTTTTATATTTCTCTGTCCCCTTCCTAAAACTGATTTTATCATTACACCGACATTATTAAAGGACTAGTTCAACATTTCAGGAAATACACTTATTCACTTTGTTGCTGACTGTACGACGACCATCTTAATACCACTCTCATGTCTGTACAGTAAATATGAAACTACAGCTACCAACAAGCTTAGCTTAGCTTAGCACAAAGACTACTGCCTCTGTCCAAGCAAAAAAAAAATGTAATTGGCAAAATGTCGAAGTATTCTTGTGCAACAAAAGGCAACTGACGATCTCTTAACTTCATTTTAGAAACAAGTGGCTTTTTCATAATCACCACTTGCTCTAATTCCAATTAAATCAGCACTGATAATGTTTTTAGTCATTTCTAGTCCTACCTCAACTAAAGCACATTACCCTGACAACCACAGTAGATCAGTTCCTTATTTTAATTCATTCATTCAGAGCCTCTTGATTCATTCTACTTTGCATGCGACTGAAAGTCTTTTCTCCATCCCCTTTGTGTTTTTTTTTGTTTCTGTTTCCCTTTCTTTTCAACATAGTTCTCTATGTATGTTGATTCCTCTGACCTCAATAGTCCTGTAGCAATGGAGACGGATGTCCCTTTGATAGAAGATGTTCAGAGGTTAAAAAAGACAGTTGAGGAGGGCGCGACTCAGGTAAACCTGACTTTCTCTCTGTCTCTGTTCATCTTTCCTCTTATAATCACTCCATACATTGATAAATTTGTGTATTACCAAAGCTTGCAAAGTCTTCTAACTGAAGCAATTTGCACTACAGGAATTATCACTTTATACAGTGTGTATTAAATATAGTCTGTTTTATTTTATTTTATGTATTTGTTTATTTATTTATGTTTATTTTTTTTAAATGAATCTTAAGTGCTTAAAAATGCAGAAACAAACAAATCTGGACTAAACACTGGAATCAAGAGCTTTCTGTTTAGTGTGTTTACTTCCCCTTGCATGATGTATAAGTAGTAAGGAGGCCCAAGTGTTCAATATTATATACAAATATAAGTAATTGATAAATAAGTAAATGATCAGTAATACATGGTTATATATATTAGTGAACCAATAATTAATAATAATACTAATAATATGATACATTTTGATATCTAGGTTTATTATTCTGAAATGTTATTTCATCATTTCTATGATAACTGGTGACAACTGTCAGGAAAACTGAAATAAAAAGTGACATTTTCCCCAAAATGCCATTACTAAATTAAAAAAAGATTTGAAATAAAAAATAAACTAAGCAAGAATGAACGGTTGAGTTGTAATGATTTCCTATTATTATTTATTATTAAATAAGTAATTAATTAATTAATTTAGTTTATCATTATGTAATATATTACACCTTTATTTGTATAATTATTCATCTCATCATGTGTTATTTTTTTCATATTGAACACTTTGGTGCTCCTAAGTGTAGCGCAGGACGTCCGATGTTGTGTATTTCATTTGAAGTTGTTGTTTTAATATTTTTGCCTCAGTACAGCATGCTTTAAACTCAGTCAGTCTTGGTTTTCCTCTTGTTAATTAGATTTTGATGTATGTAACTGAATTTTGCTCCAGCTGTTGTTGTGCTTCATCTCAAAGATAAGATCAGAACAGGGACAATTTGCTATGTTGACAGAAGATGATGACATGAAATGGTATAAATAAGCCTAAACGTCTTCCCGTCTTCCTTCTCCATTTGACAGTTGCAGCATGACCAGCGGAAAGAGCGGCCCATGGTGCGACGTAAATCTGAGTTGCCTCAGGATATCTACACCACAAAAGCCTTGGAGTCCCACCGCAGAGCTGAAGACATGTTGACCACCCACGATGGACTCTAGGTCCCGCCACCTGCCGGCTCTTGGTTCAACTGCCCCCTCTACCCTTGACAGCCATGGACATCCTCTTGGCCCAGGCGCCAGAACTACACTGGCGACCCACACTGGGCTCTCATCCCTCTTCCCACCATTTACCCAGAATCCTTAGTTCTCCTTCATTCCTACTGCCCCAGTGCAGAAGCCCTGTATCCACTTCCCTCAGATTTCTGCTTTCTCAGGTTTTTTTCTTTATTTGAAGAGGAGCGGGAGTGTGTTTATGTGTCTTTTTAGCCCTTGCCACATTCAGCGTGTTCTCCCATTGTTTTCCCTTTGGTTCCACTCACCTGGTTCCTTCATTCCTTTCTTCCAAACTTGTTCACAAAGGATCGGACATGGTTACATAGGAACTGACGGACTCACTGTCTAAGGATCGTCTCTTGGTCTCTGCTTGGTTTTCTTTTCTGTCAAAGGGAACAAAAACAGAACCTGTTGGTCAAATGAAAGACAAGACTTTCCTCTCATCTGTTGTATGTTTTCTTTATTTTTTTTGCTCAATCTAACGGACATCTTATCAGTGCCAAGACTGTTGTGCTCTTTATGTTTGTTTTGTTTCATGTTTTTATCTGTGACTTTAACAGGGACACTTGCCTTTGTTTCTGGTCACTGGTGTTTGAAATTTTTTTTGTTTTAGTTTAGCACACTTAAGACCAAACTGAGGCCTGTCCTTAGCCTTGCAACGTCCAGGAAAGATGGCAAGGAAAGGGGAAGTTGTCCTGTGGACATCTGACACTTTCCATTTTATTGTTTTGTGCCATATGCCGCTCTTTTATATGCTTGCTTCCTTATGTTCATTGGCAATATTTGAAAACCAGACCATAGTGATGCCTAGACGGTTCAAACAATGGTACTCACTGTGTTTGAGTTTAGTAGATGAGGATGAACCTGAATGAAAGCTCTCTGTATTAGCTACCTAAGTTGCAGTATACTGGGCTTTATAACATGTATATAATGGCTACATGCCGAGTAGAAAGACTGAGAGCACGGCTGTGCAATGTTCAAGGTGAGTGTTGGGTTATATATATATATATATGTACTTTAAAATGAACATAGATGATTATCTGTGTAAAGGAAATATAGTCAGGTGATCTTTTTTTTACTGTGAGAGGAGGCACAGATCTGTTTGTGTGTTTTAACACCTAAAAACTCCACTCACTGATGGTTTCTGGCAGCCATTACTAAGTTAGGACCTCTTCTCATTATGTTTCTTTTTAAAGAGCATGAAGGTATATTGATATTGTTTGCTATAAAGATTTTAAAATCCTCATTGTTAATTAAAAATAGGATTAATTTATTATCAAACGTGAGACCTGGCAACCTCAGTAGCTATTAACATTCTGACACGATTAATACAGAAATAATTTCATGAGAGCTACCAAAAACCTTAAATTTAAATTTTAAGCGTGGCATGTTTTTGTTGCTACCATTCCTGAATTCAGTTAACTGGTTTGTGGGGTATGTATATTGTACACTTCTCAGTGAGGAAGTTGTTTAAGGTTGGAAAATATCTTCCAGTCAGTACCATTGTTTAAACTGAGGAGGTCTGCTAGATTTCTTCATATTTGACGTGTTGTATTTCTTTGTCTTGTCTCTGGAGGTTAATAGCGTGGATGTCAGGTTTTGGATTCTTTTTTTCTTTTTTTTTTTCTGGCCATTCAGAAAGCCCAGCGCTGAAACAGACTGGTATCAAATGGCCACAAAAATGCCAGATGCTGAAAATAAACTGACATTGTGACTTGGCTTGTTAACTGTATTAATACTGTATTTGCTTGAATGCAAAAAGATGTAAATTAAAACTACCATGTCAAACATGTACCTTTTACCCTGGAGGAATGCCATTCACCAAACCGATTTCTGTTGTTGAGGTCATTGCATTTATGAAACAGTCCTGCTTGCTGGGAGAGATGTTTTATGGATTTTATGAGTTTGAGTCAGAGATGTTAGAGGTTTATTTTAGTGCTGAAAACAACAAGTCATCCGTGTTAGCAAGAGATGATTTGAAAATGATTTGGTGGCTTGTTCTTTCTGCAGGATCTTTGCAGATCTTTTAATTTTAACATATTATTTCCAAAACATGATAACTTAAAGTGTCCTTTTGTATGTGACCTGTACTATATGATTCATTTAATATTGTATATATGATTTACCTTGTTTCATGTAGTGTTATATATCTAGATTAATTTTGTACAAATTGTCCCTCTGTACAGAATAAAACATCAATAGCAAGTAAAAGAAGTCAATCTGGCACATACCGTTTTATTTCTCCTGTTTTGGCTGTACTTCCAGTGACACAAGAATTTAGAAAATGTACTTATTTTTCTTATTAAAATCTGCAAAGTTTCCTCCCTCCTCTAAATAACTGAGAAAATGTTCAAGCCCGTTGTGTGCTCCTATCACTGTCTTTAGTGGTGTACAACTATATAGAATGAATAAAGAGATTATTTGAATATATATTTTCAACCATGCATCCATTTTGGCTTTAATTAACTGAAAGGGCACACATCTTAAACGTAAAATATATAAACAATTGAGTCTACTGTAACAAGGATTAAAGAAGCCTGTATTACTAGTAACATTTGGGCTACTGGAGACCCTGTGTTCTCTTTAACAGCCCACAAAACATACTTAACATGGTTTAACAGTTTGATACTTTGACGTTTCCTAATGTTATGCTCCACTGTTTAGGGTCTCACAGAGCTGGGTACAGAAGTAATGTGTCCTTTCATGGTTAAATACAACCATTTTACAACCAGTTATATATCAGTGTTTGCTGTTAACAGTACTTGTTATGCATCAGTACACTCCAAAACATCAAATGAGTCAATCTGAATTTCTGTTACTGGAGTATTATGAGATTCTTCATGAGAGGAGTCGCATCGACCCTAAACATAATGTAGGATAAAACATTTTACAGTCTTTGTCTGTGATAACTAACAAAAGGTATATGTACTTGCACTATGCATAGTCCATATACCATATAAAACATATAGAAAGACTACTTTTCCTTTTCCTTGATTTATATTTGTTTGAATAGCTAATTTTCAGCATTACCACTTTGGGTTTTAATGAGTTAAAAATAAAAGCAAAGGTATTTAAAGGGAAAAAGTTCATTTTAATGTCAATAGTCAAAGGTTTAAAGTCAATAGTAAAGTCATTTTCAATAAAACAAGGGTTAACAATGACAAACAGAACTGGCATCTATCAAAATCATTCTGATTATACACTGTATGTCTTCACTTGGTTTGATATGTTGGTAATGTTTATGGCACTGGACGGTTTTGAACACAAGGGGGAGCCAGATAGTTGGGAATGGCCATTTACTAACAGTCGTTACCTTTAGTAGTTACTAACAGTAACTACCAGTAGTCAATTATACCAAGCAGAGAGTAACATCTGCAACTCCACCTGCAGATGTGGATGCAGCATTTATCCCACAGGCCACGTCAAGTATCTGAACTATGGATGCTTTGAAAAATAATCTGGAATCCAGTAATCAGCAACACAAAAATAATCCATATCTCAACCAAAGCTCAGATTTACACAATAATCAGCCCCTCACATACACCGCAATAAAATGTCTGTCTCACTGGTTTTCCAGCAGCACCCTCACATGATGGATGCGACAGCAATGTGAACCATCAGCGTTTGCTAGTGAATAGTAACTGCAGAAAAACATCACCAAGTTGTATTATTATTATCTGGAACTGCACCACTGACAAGGGAAGTTTGTTTAACATTTCATGTCCAAATTGACAATTCTGTAACATCAACAATAACCAGTTTACCACATGAGGCTCAATCTACTTCAACTGATTCATCCTGTAATCGTGCAGTACTACTGTGATGTACAACAGAATCAAACACTGAATACTTGTTTACATGTGACAAACATTGAAGTAGAGCTGAAATGATTAGTCATCTAATCAACTGACAAAACATTGATAATCAATTCAGGCAAATATTCCAAACATTAGTTTTCTTTGTCAAATTTAACTCATTACTGTTATGAATATCTTTGGGTTTTGAACTGAAATGTGAAGATTTGAATCCACTTTCACTATTTCCTTATATTTTAGACAAAATGATTAATCAGTTAATCAAGAAATTGATCAAGTTAATCAATACTAAAAATATTCATTAGTTGCAGCCCCACATTGAATTACATTTTTTTAGTATAATTAGTATAGTATAGTTTAAGTATTTAAATGACCAAATAACGTAAACTGCTGCAGACAGCAAGAGACTGTTCAATGCATTTAATCATTTTAATGGAGTTCCAGATCATTAATAGAGACTTAATCGTTCTTCTGCATTGAGCCGATTACATTTGAGAAAATGATATGAGAAGGCAAAGCTCCTTCATAGGGAGAGACGTAGAGAAAAAAGGGGTCAACCTTTTCTGCTGAAACACGTGCTGTATGGCTTACTTCCTGTTTCAGTAATGAGAGTGTTTTTGTTTTGATGTCGTCAACCTTGCATTCCTGTAACAGTTGGCTGTTGTAGCTTATCTCCCGGTGCAGACAGAGTATTAAATCTTGATGTTACACAAGGTGATGGTGGAGCTATGAGTCACAAAGGACCGGTGAGCGGAAGGCCAATTGTAAACAAGCGTATTTGTTTTGGGAAGGGGATGATTTCAGGGAAACCAAACACTTGTCGTTTCTCTGAGACATTTCCGCAAGATCTGTTGCTTTGTCCTGAGCTGACACTGCTGAGGGAAACAACCCTGGAATACACAGTTGGCCTGAGGTCCCAGAGTTGTAAACTCTCTTCTCTTTTACTCCATTAAAGGGAGCAGACAAAACTTTGAAAGTATTTGAACATTTATAATCCTACTAATTCTTCTAAAAGCAGCATTGCAAATGTCTCCAAAATCATCAATAGATTATTTCTGTTTCCCTAATTGATGCGGTATATGATCATAATATTTTGGTCTGATAAGTGAATATTAAGGACTAAACACAGTTCACAACAGCCCAAACTTTTTCATGACTTTATCTTTCATTTGGACTGACTAAAGAAACGACCTCTATTCTAGAATAAAGCACAAAGCTTTCAGTTTTCTGAAAATTGACCAAACTGCTGAGGCCAGGCTCATAACTGTAAACAGAGAGAAAAGATTGCATTGTGCCATTTTAACCACATTGCTATGGCCCTAATTTCTTTTCAAAGGATAATTTATTGTCCTTTTCAAAAAAAAAACAAAAACCATGAAAAGGCCGAAGCAGACAATTATTTGACCCAACTAACAAGTATTGCCTCTGTATCTCTGTATCTGAAACACGTCAACAAACCAAGTGCACCAAACGGAGACTCCAACAAATTCAGTTTGAGTTTGCTAAATGTGACAGTGCCCATATACTGTATATGTAACCCTTTCCTGGAGATTTAAGCCTTCATTAGGAATGAATGGGCTTTGACTTGAGTGCTACAGACAGACTGGGGAAGTCACTCACTTCTCATTCACAACACAGTTCATGAAAATGAGTGGTGCACAATTTCGAGTGTAAACAGTTTGTGTCTGCCATAATACAAACTCTAGATAACTAATACTATACTACGCTACCTGACACTATTGACACTAAACGTTACTGCCAACATTTTCTCAAAAGCCATCAGCAGTATTTCATTTTAGAGTTCAAAGTTCACCTATGAAAATAACACATTTATCTAGATTTCTTCTTTCTGTGATAATGGCAATTCCATGGTTAAGCATTACAGTGAAAGATACTCTGTGTTAAAGCTACTTTCATCCCCTTGACATGCTCCTTTCTTTTTGCTTTCCATCATTCTGTCCTGTATGTCTGAAGAGTTAAAATGATCACACGTCTCCGCACTAGAGAGTTCTTTTTTTTAACTCCACTATTCATTCAGCATGGCTGCAGATCACATGATAATTCCTGATACATGAATATATTCATAAAGATGAATGAATAAAAGCTACAGCACAGTAACTGTTTCTCATGTTCCATAACTGAATGACTGAAAGTTCTTATTTAATTTGGTTAAGAGTGGTTGGTTTTGACTTCTTTATGGTGTGTTACCTTGGTTTATCATATGTATGTCTTAAATGAATGTGTGACCAAATGTGTCCAAAAGATTGTTATTGATTACAATTATATACAAGTACATAAGAGCAATTAGCTGAAGCTAAAACAATACAAAATAAAATAAAGTAAATAAAAAAGCAGGCCATAATATTGGAATGAGGATACGAGTAAGCTAAGAACAGATGCATAATGTATGCTTATATGTACAGTGTGTATGTGTTAATATACATGTTAAAACATAAAATCATCTCACTGACTGGAGACAGCAGTGTAACAGTAATGCAAGACAGCAAGATTATATCTATATATATATATATATATATATATATATATATATATGATATAAACGTTGAAATTTAGGGATTTAAAATGTTGTAATATGTATATGCTGTATGTATGTCAACATAATACCATAAAACGAAATAAATGCTAGTGTGACACGGAACATTTTTAGGCCTCTGCACCCTGTTAGACAATCAGACGTGGAACCACAGCTGCCTATCTGCTGTAAGTAGAACGCTTTAATGTGCCGTGACCTCAGTAATAATGAAAGATTATCAAAGCAATTTCTCCCTCTCTGGCGTTACGCATGTTAACCATGACCCAAAATGAACCTGCAGCCAGGGTGTCACTCTGTTTGCTTATCAAGTGTCTCTACTCTGGACAGGACTGTTAGAAAACTGCTACAGTGGGTCACAACAGTGATGTCTGCTTCTCTTGACATTTATATTGCTAACATAACCCACCATGACCTATTAACTGATCTGTACTGCACTTGGATATCTGCCAATATGAATGTTGGAGCCAGGGTGCTCACTTTACCAGCCTAGAGGTCCACATTGTAGGACTATCACTGCAGACAAAAACTGAAGATGCCACTTTTATGACACCTAAATCCCACTGTTGGGTAATGTGAGTTGAAAAATAGCAGAACATATTGTAATTTTGTGCATATTAATAGGCTGGAAAGATATAGGTGTGAAAAAAAAGAAAAAACAAACACATCACAAATAGCCAAAAACAACTGAGGATGCTGGTATATTGCCTTACATCCTAAAGGAATGTAACATTACACAAACTGACTTTGTTGTTCATGTAATGTGTTGGGGAAACAAAGGCGATACCGAGATTAATTCTTACTGATCCAGGTCAGAGACCAGTCTGCTCTCTCAAATCCCAAAGCATCTCCTGGGCTTGTATATCTCAGTGTACTGCTGCCAAGCTGTCCTCACCTGCCCTACCTGACTCACAGGTGGCTCAAAGCCAAGACTGACAGACTGCTGGAAGGGAAACCTGCCACCATCTGGAACATCACAGGCTGCCAGAAACAGTCACGGCCAGACAAAATGTTACATCCCCTCGCTATTGTGCGAGGTTCAGTATCCTGCGAGTGCCTTTCGTGGAGGAGATAAAAGCTCAAGCCTGCTGCGAAATGGCATTTTCAACCTTTCGTAGTAAGAGTGAACAATATTTAATATAATGATTTTTTTTCAAATCTATCTATCTATCTATCTATCTATCTATCTATCTATCTATCTATCTATCTATCTATCTATCTATCTATCTATCTAATATATTTATCTATATCTGAGTACCAAACAAACAGGTGCAGCAGCTTGGAAACAGCCACAGTTAGCAACACTGTGTGACAGCAGTGAGGGGCATAGATATTTGAGAGGAGGTACAGTATAAATTACGCTCCAATGAATTTACCACAAGGTTTAGGGATGCAACGAAAGATTATTTTCATGATCGACATTTTAAAATGTCGATTTGTGTCCAGCCAGCACTCCACAATCCAGAGATACTGAATTTGCAATAACGATAACAAATTATTCAAACTTTCATAAGCTGGCTGTTGATTAATTTTCTAAAGATTCACTAATTAATTAACTGATTTAGTTCCGATAAGGTTCATGCAATTTGCAAGACCAGTTTTTGTGGGAAATGTCTAACTTTGCAGAACACTGTATTGTATAACGTATAAGGGAAGTGTAGTGGGGAAAAGTGAATGTGTGAATTAACCCAGTTAACCCAGTGATATCAGACAGCGTACAACCTGAGCTGCATTCAATGAGTTAATCAAAAATAAATATGAATAAACACAAAATCTGACTATTTCATAACAGGAAACACACAGAATGAGGAGTTGTGATTACGATTTCTATCCAAAACCACAGGTCATATTTAATGTGTATTTTATGTGTATTATTGTCTTATTCAATCTCTTTTTCTTTATCAAATTTTAATAGGCATCTTTCTCAAGTGGAGTTTCCCCATGTGTTTCACTATAGATAGATGCTACACGCAGACTGAGCACAAATCAAATGAAAGGTATAGTGCAAAATTGCCCTGCACTTTCATGTCAGTAACTTTTTTTTCTAGAGCAAACAGTTAATCTAACATTTCACCCTGCTTCTCTCCTGAGCTAGACTGAGATACTTCATTTCAAAGGTGACAGGAGAGAGAGAAAGGTATTACAGGGACAACATAGTCACATGAAATGTGTCCCAGATCACTGCCCTACCAGGACGAGCCCAAATCCGGCTTGTATTCTAATCATATATATTTAGAATCTCATCCTAAATTTACAAATCTAAATGAAGCAGAAGCTATATCGTTTCTGTCGTGCTCTATAATTCAAAGGTCTGTGGACCATCAACTAAATGCCCGTCAGGGCCAGCAAAGCTTTAAAACAAGCATCGGAACAATTATATGTTATGATGGCGGATGGTTTTGAGTTCACATAGATCTTTAACATTTGGAGGATTTGGTGCTTCCCACAAGCAGCAGACAAACTGCACCTTTTCATTTTACAATCCACTCCGTCTGAAGTATTGCCTAACAGTTTTTTTTTGGGAGAGACAGTGATGTTTTTATGCCTCATATTCCTTCAGATTCTGGATTGAAAAACAGGTGATATGGGGGAGTGAAAGAGAAACTGATACCATATCTGGACTCTTCTCCACTGACATTTCTTGAATGTGTAATGACATAGAACATCAGACATCTGGATGATCTTTGAGAACTTGACATTGATTGGCAGTGGCTCTAATAAAACTTGAAAATGTTTGTGCACCTGGCTTTTGTGCACGCTCTGAAAAAAAGAATCCACTGAAAACATGCTGTGGCGGTTTAGTAATCTCAGAAGCCTTCATAAGATGCAGCCAGACGTTTGAGGTTACTAGGATGAAGTCCTGCCTTGATCCTATAGGGGGAGGTGTTACTCTGCAGGGACTGGAGCACGAGCCTGGGACACATTGGACGATGAGAGATGGAGGGAAAGGGCAGCTGAGGTGAGTGGCGGGGTGGCAGCCGCAGCCTAAAGCCTCGCCACAGCCCCCGCAGGGTAATCTAATCAGCTGTTTCAGAGACTCTTGCGGCCCTGCATCTCTCTCTCTCATTTTCTGGGAATAGAGAAGAGCTCATTCCTCATTTTCAAGTGATGTGCCTCATCTCATTATCTTCAATCAGGAATGTAGAGGTTTGAAAACAACTGATAAACACAGGCACATTTTTTCCCTCTGCAGGACGACAGGGTTTAGTGTATCTTTTTTGTGGATTGTGACATTGCCCTTCATAGGAGGGATTCTACCAACTTCAGATGATGTTAATATACTGCTGGTTTGCCATTGCTTATAAACCACTTTAGTGCAAAGTGAATGCCAGTAGTGGACTATTCAAAGTATTCATAGTATTCTATTCAAAGTTACACTTCTCTCTGGTGCAATTGAATATGAATCCATTCATTTGTCATCCTTCCATTCAAACATTTACCACAAATGTCTAGTTATAACCCATTAAATTTTAGAGGCATCTGTACTGACTAAGCAGCAGAGCATCATAAAATCTGCCTCTGTCGTTGGGTCATACAGCTGTTAAAATGAGTCTCTTGATCAGACTGGAAATGAGTGTTTGTGTTTGACAAACACCCTGCAATCTGTTTAATTAGTTACAAGCGGATGGTTTTAGATAACAGGTTATGGGTGAAATTTTGAATTTGGATTTGGATTCCATTTGGATTGGATCAAATTTGAGGTTCAACCAACTTTACAACCAGAATGGACATCTGTCAGAACACAGCACGTCCACAAAAATCACCTTCAGGTCTCTGCTGGCACATCCTGAAGACAAGGCCCTCCCAGAGAGGAAGACTGGAGTGGTGTCTGACATCAAATGCTATAAGTCTAAGGAATAAAATGGCAAGGACCATGGACAAGAGACTATGTGCATTGGGAAGGGGGTCACACGTCACTGACCAGGAGTCAGTGGACGGATTTGTTGAGCTACAGTTAAAAGCTCCAGAACACGCTAAAACCACCTCTGACACCCAAATACAGGGCAAATTATGCACGGACGTGGCAACAACAACAGTCGGTACTCTCACATTGTACTTACTGCAACATACACTCACTTGACAGTTTTTAAGGTAGACATAGCTACCTAGCACCAAATTATACTTAAAATAGTAAAAGTTAAAGTTCTCATTACAATAATGTATTTCATATGATTGGGTTATAATTATTGGTGCCTTAATGTGTACACCACTTTAATATTACAGCTAGTAAAGGTGAAGCTAAGTTTAATCATTTTTTACATGGCTGTGGCTTATGAATGTTCCCTTATAGGTATGAATAAATTGCTACTCCCTTGGCCTTGTTTTCCTAATTCTTTCATTTTATTAATAGTTTTTAATTCATACATATCATCTATGTGTTTGTGTTTTAATTTGTGTTTATTTATGTCCAATATCTTGTCTTTAAACTATCCACATAGTTTTTGTGGTTGCAACTTATGTGGTAACTCACACTTTGTGCACCATTATAGTGCTTCCACCTTGAATGAAATGGCTACATACATAAAGCTTTGCTTGCTTCTTCCACTGTCCACATTGAGGTAATTAGTATTCTATTGGTCTCTGATTCATACAACAAAATCATACAAAATTTATAATACAGCTGTGTTATGTATTAATCATAAACTTTGTTTGTTATATTTTCTATCATCTAGTCTGCAAAGTAATAAATAACATTATGAGATACATGTAGTCCAGTGAAAAGTACAATACTTCCTTCTGAAATGTAGTTGAGTTAAAGTGGTATGAAATGGAATCAATCATCTAAAAGTACACACACCTCAAAATTGTACTTAGGTTAAGTATTTGAGTAAATGTAGTTACTTCCACCACTGATTATAACGTTCAGTTTTTGTTCCAACTGTTTTCAGGAGGTGCTGATTCAACTTTATTTTTTGTTTCTTTTGTCCGGTAACACCCCATATTTTTGAATGGGGGTGTAGGCTACACAACAAAAACCCTTTTAATAAAAACTGAACACTGTAGCGTTTGAAGGGACATGGTGGTCATATAATACATCCATAAGGGAGGATTTAGAGCAGGGCTGGGTTCATTTTAGCTTGCTGTGCCTAATAAATTGTCACCTGAGTGTATAGCCAACACACATTTTTTCAATATGGCGGGATATTTAAATGTCTGCTGCACCGTTCACTCTTTTTTGTTGCTAGGTTACTACTGCACTGCTAATGGACCTTATCATGAAGCTCACCTGAGAGACCGCGTCGCTTCGGCATGGTTTTATCGGCAAAATATTCTCCTGCTGTCGTTATCCTGTAACTCCGTTCATCGGAAGCTCCTCACGTCAGCTCGCGAACCCAGCACTTCTGTAGTGGAGTTGAACTGTCCTGGACCGGCTGTGGACATCTTAAGAACTATCTACACCGACCGCTGACCTGCTACTGCTTCACTTCAGCAAGCTAAGTGTTAGGCTCATAACGTTTCTGGTATTAGCTGCTAATGCTAACATGCTTTAACGTAACTGTCAACATCAATTACCAAGGAGGCAACAGGCCTTTTTAAATTTGCTTTGGTGTTAACTGTGAATTAACTAATTTTCTTGTCATGGCTGAGATTAGTTTTCTGTTGTTTGTTGATTGGCACGCATTATGATGCTCTCATGCTGCTGATTAGTGGTGATATTTCAACAGTGTTTTGACTGTTGTGGCCTGATTTGTTCTTGGGCACATTCCCCCCCCCCATTTCCTGTTTACTCTAAAATCCTGGGTCTGTAGAGGAGGGTAATATTACAACTTTGACGATGTGCAAATATGGCTGCTGTCATAATACTAGCATAATGGGAAACTCAACATGTCTTCTGAATATAGGACTTATGAACAGGTAGTCATGTTTACATATTTTTATCCATACTTTCATAATCTGCTGAGAATCAACGAAATGTTTCAACTCACAATGTGAGTTGATGGTCAGTTTGCTTTAAACTTGTTAAACTACTGAGCTCTTTCTCAGTGGTTTAAGCTGCTACCACACTTGGCTGCACTCATGCCAATGCCAACTTTAACCTTATAATCATCACTCCCAAATGTTTGTTCTGCTGAGCTTTGGTCAGGGTCAAATGCTGCCAAATATCAACTCTGTATGTACTGTATTTCCACACAATAAATCTGTTCCATGTGAGGAAACAGACTGAACTTAGATCACGAACTGTACAATGGTTTATAGGCTATACAGCAACAAAGTTTCCATCTAAGTGGTGATGTATTCCCAAATTACTGGCTCAAAAATGTGAAGTTATGTGAAACACGATGGTCTTTTTGCTAAAATGAATACGCTTTCATGTAATAAAACATTAATCTTTAAGGAAACCATCTAGGAGATGCACTATTTCACACAAAAAAACGCCACATATTGAACGAGTGTGACTGCATAGGCTGATGACGAAATGAGATGTATCAGGGTCTGGGTGGCTTATCACATTGGCTAAACAATTTCCTTGGGGAAACCATGTAGTGTATTAAAGGCTTTTTCAGGAAATAGACCATCTGGAGATTTTTCAGCTTCATGTTGTGCTCATGAAAGACACCAGGGATCTTTTCTTCAAATGTGACTCTAAAGTAATCCTGTTTATTCTCATAGCTAATTTGTTTTTTTTAACACAGTTTGAGGATTGATTTGTTAAACTTGAAACAACGTCCACTCTTGTTGAAACTATGATCAGCATTCATATGATGGGTTGAGTGCTGATCATTTGATTGCAAGTGCATGGTGTGTCAGGAACCCTCTCATCATGCAAAGGAGCAATAGATTCATTAGCATAAGTCTTGTTTCTTGTGTTTCTGCATTGTTACTAGTCTTATTTTGTTCTTCATTGTGCTCTATGTTTTCCACTCATCATTAGACTGCTATAAAAATTAAATCTTACTGAGAATCTCTCAAAAAGCATGTTTAAATTGCATGAGAAATTTTAGGACAGGTGAATTCTACAGTTCATATTAAGTTTAAGTTTTCCCATTTTAATGTCAGATGGCTCCATTCATCTTTTAATAGTCCTTTAATTAAATTTTCTTTTATTTACAAACTTTTATTTTGTTCTCTTAGTTATGAAAATTTAGAGTTATTAATGAGTTTATATATTTTTATATATATATATGTACATAGGGTTCATCCCAAAACATATTGGTCCTGATCCAGCTAACTGTTAATGAGCTGCATTTTTGCAGGCTTGGGTTTAAGGACTTGTTGCTCTGACAACAGGTCCAGATGAATGCTGAATCTGCTTTAAAGAACCAACAAATCCAGACTCATGTCAAATCATCAAATCATCTGTTTGTGGAGGCCCAGCAGTGTGTTTATGGGTGCCACCTCAAAACCAGAAGGTAGGGTTTTGCTTGGAAATGGTTTTATGTTTAGGTATAAGCCCAGAGACAATTAAGTTTAGATACAGTATAAAATAGAATCATGGCGAGATAAAAAGACACTGAGATGTGTTTTTAACTATCTCTTTTACTATCAGCTTTGTTGGCATGAAATGTACTGCATGATGAAACATGAAGTAAAAAAGGCTTAGCAAAGCTAAATCCTCAATGAATTAATATTTTACAGTTTTCTCCATGGGTTCATGCACTGTGGCAACAACCAGGACATTCAGCATTCAAATTAGAACAAATTAGAAACACATTTCTAGATATTTCTGTATGGTGTTTACCCGTAGCTTGAATGTAATTTTTGATTTCTGTCATTTTGTGCACACGAGTAACTCACTAGAATGTGACACACTAAATCTCAACAAAAATAGAAAAATAGAGTGGGTGGCTGCTTTGGGTGATGTGGAGAGTAACTCGCTGCTGGGGGTGATGTGGAGGTTAACTCAGAGCGCATAAAATACAGCAGTCAAGAGTGATCCTGCTAATCAACTTCAGGCTAGTTAGTTCACCTGTCATCAAAAGAAGACCTTGGCATCTACAACAATACTGTTCATCTTGCTAGTAGCAGTTAAAGGAGCTATTTGTAAGTTTGCTTTATTAATTTATTGATAATGAATATACATACAACCCTTTAAGTGATGAATCGGTTGTGTAAAGACAGACTGACAAATAGTCTTTTCTCTGATAAACACCTCTTAAAACAACTGATGGATAATTTCACAAAAACACCTTACACTGTTGAACTAAGTTGGCACTGTTAGCTTGAACCCAGCCTACCTCTGACCTTTCAAACTGAACAAGACCTTCTGGCAGACGGGATGGATTGTTGTTTACATAATTTTTAGTACTCTATACACTATAAGTACAAAAACCCAGGAGACACAGACCCTCATAGTGCATTCATTGTGGTTAAGATCGTGTCTTGCCCATCATAATGTTTACATCAGTGGTAACTGAACCTCTCTGCACTGTCTGCAAGGTTTAACATTTTGCTTTATTTATGCTTGATTTACAGCCTGGAAGAGTGAACTGTTTGGAGAAACATGGAGGTAGACCTTATGAAATGCACATTTGAGATGGCTTAACATGGACAATATTTACATTATTTACAATGATGTTTGTCCTTTAACATACTACATATGTAACCCATGGCTGAATGGGATATGAATCATCATATGCTGTAACAGTGGCATTTACTGTATATGTCCTTGTATGGACACATTCCTGTGATCATGAAACCAAAGAACTACGCCTGACAGCGTAAGAGGCTCTTACAATACAGTTTGTCACAGAGTAAATTATATGATTAGATTTTTTACTGTGTTCTATAATACAGTTATAGTTAAACAATTTTACAGAATTAACACGTTAGGAAACACAGTTCAGATTAATACTGTTAAAGTGTCATAACAAAATCTGTTGGCAGATGTTCTATATTAAATCCCTTCAATACTTCGATATTGTGGTCAGTGCATCTTGTTTAGGGCCCCTAACAGTCTTCAACCATTCAGGCAATTCATTTAAAGTGCTTGAGATTCAGCCAGGGGTAAGAAAATGGCACAACATAAAAGATATATTTTGTTGGGGGGCACAATCTCTTTGAAAACTCTTGCAACCTTTTTCCTTTATGCTTTGATTTTTTTTTTACCATCGAATTGGACTGGAAAAAAGACTGAAAAGATAAAATGTATTTTGCAAATTATTTGCAGACTATATTCCATTCAGACATGTTAGGACTCAAGACACAATGAGAATATAGTGCTTTGATTGATTGTCAACAACAAAATCAATATTAACAACAGTAAATGTAGCTAATAGTTTGAGATAGGGTTTGACAGATTCATGTTTAATGCAGTTTCTTAATTAATGTATTATGAAATTAAATGTTTCCACTATCAGCCACAGTCATTCAGTCACAGCAGACAGCGGGGTTTGTCGTGCTGTAGCAATCCTTGGCCTCATGTTACCTTACATGAACTTGTTTCCAATTAAATCCAAATTTTAAGTTTGGGAAAAAGAGTAGGGTCATGTGAATAGAGTTGAATTATCAGAATTGGTATTGGTTGTTGGATCCCTAGTGTGATGTGTTAAATGGAAAGGCTGTTAAATTTTTGTAAGGAAAATAATTTATCCCCATACTCTACTTCTGCTGAGGATGCTTTCTGCATGTATTTGACTGAAAGCTCAAAAAGCAAAAGTAGTTTTTATAGTAGCAGTCGAAATGATCAACCTATTTGTAAACATTTTCTGCAGTCGCGTTTAGCAGTGATTGAGAAAATGTCCAACATACTAACTATTGAACTGACATGCACTCCTCCCACACACAACCTGTTTTTCTGACATTTCTGCTTTTATTGCATTCATGTCTCCCACTGATCTCTCCATATGGTGAATAAGTTTGAGTCCCTGCACATGTTCTGCACTCAGCCCCTCACATATCTTACACATCTCCTCTGTCAATTTACCAGTCTGCGATGAAACAGAATGTTAAAGGAGAGCATATCTGAAAGTTACTGACGGCCACTGATCAAAAATATTTAAATCTGTAATCATATGGAGGCCTGCAAACTTTACAAGACATCTATGTAACGCATCTTAAGGTGTGTCATTTTAATGGATACTGCTTTATGAATATTGCTTGAATGTGGGAGTTTAGTGGCTCGAGCTTTAATTATCACATTAATGAAAAGGCAAGATGTTCACACTGACACCTCAGTAATGACCATGTTTGTAGAGTTATATACATCTCCATCCTATATGGCGTGGCATACTGACAATTTAAGAAAGTTGAGCTGAAAGCTGGGGTCGCGCAACTATTTATATGCCCCTCCATAACCTGCAGTTTCTTCTGAAATACTGTATGAGGGTGTGGGTTAATTTGTGTTTTATTAGGTGCAAAAGGGTACCGTTTTCTTTTATGAGCCAAATATCCTGGAGATTTGAATCAAATTCGAGCCAGCTATGGGAAGGATGGAAAGTTAATTCATCACCAACTGGCCTTTTTAGTGTTATGTATAGTTATTAAATGTTTATATAGCTCTTTAAAGAAAACTTTTCAGACATCATAGATACACACATTCTTTACTGTAATTGCCTGAACCTCAGCAGTAAACTCCCATATTCACATAACAGAATGTATATCGCCAGTGTTTATAAGTGAAAGTCTTGCCGCAGAGCAAACAGAATCATGCAGAAAGCTATTATGACTACTTACATATGACTGGCAGTTTACACTTGGAACTTGTTCAGAAAAAAAGACTGTATGTAACAGACAAACAAGCCTCTTGGGTGGTATAGAGACTGGGAGAATTCATGACAGCAATTCCCCTACAGCCTACCATGTATCAGTGGTGTTTTGTATGTTGATGTCAGAGTAATGAGAACAATTGGCAGTAAACTCCTCATAAAATTCAGCACGTTCTTGGACAGCTGTTGGGTATGACGCTGCAAGCAAATACCTGCATACTCACAGTGTCTCCAGGTGTGGTTGTTTAATATCCACACTATGATCTGGTGTAGACATTTATGCTTTATGTATAAATGAGCAAATTGGGTATGGTTGTAAAAAGCATCAGTGATGCATTGGTAATTGTACCAAAAGCTGCACATGACACTGTACTACTAAGCTGTTGCAACTCTGGTGTAGGAGTCTATTTGTTAAATTGAAATGTTTGTATATGTTGGTATTGATCAATCGACCACTTACTTTTTCAACCAATCAACTAGTTTTTTGTTTGCCAGACTCAGTGTTGTCCTCAAATAGCTTTTTTTGTTTTACCAACAGTCCAAAACCCAGAGAGCTGTGAAATGTGAGAACTCTGAGTATTGGAGAAGCTGGAACCATCCAATGTTTTGGCATTTTTACTTGAAAGTTGTCTGAAACAATTAATTGACTCTCAGCATACTTGCTTATTCATTTTCTGTCAATCAATTATTCAAGTAATCATTGGAGCTCGAGTTGAATCCTGGGCTGGCCATGGACTCTTAAGTGCAACATGCTGACACGCATCAGGGAGCACTGCTTCAATGCAACATCTGTACACACACTGGAAGTGACAGACCGTAGAAAAGTAGTTGAGGCACAGCAGCTGTGATGTGTCAAATGTGAAGAAACTTCTGCTTTTCTGAAGAGTTGATACATGTTGTCATGGTGTATCCTGATGAGTTGATGAACATCAACCCCTGGTGATAGTGTGTAGGCTTACATAAAAAAAAACAACCGGTGTGGACATTTTGACACACACAATATGCCACTGGTGTGTGTTGCCCTTTAATTCTGTTGATGGGATGTGTTTGATACGTCTACGGTTTGATAGTTTTGATGTGTGCGCACTGGCTGTTTAGAGCATGTGATGTTATTACTAAGGGTGGGCATAGCCGCTCAATGGTTAGCACTGTTGATTGGCTGGTCGGTGTCTTTCTGTGCTTGTGTCCTTGTGTCTCCCTGGGTTTCCTTTGATTACTCTGGCTTCTTGCCACTGTATGCCAAAGATATGCATGTCAGTGGAAAACTTGAAATTGGCAATTGGTCGGCGTAAATGTGATTGTATCTAGCCTTCTGCCCACAAGTTACTCACATAGTGATTCAAAGTTTAATTTCAAAGATAGTTTTTCAGTTTAAACACTGCTGATAGATAACACAGTTGGCTCACATAATTGTTTTTAATCCCATTTTAAGACTGCCAAATAACATTCACATCTTGGCAGGAATCACTGCAACCTAAATGTCAGCATATGCTTCTCTTGAAATCTCTGCCTCTTGGATTTTTTTCTGGGCTGCATTCTATACTTTGCATGTAAATGATTTTAAATTTTGCTGTGCCAAAACTTTCTTTTCATAGGCAAAGAGTTACCAAACAGTCATAAGAATAGGTGTGTCATGGTGTGTAAATCAATTCCACATGGTCCTTTATTGCCTGAGCTGTGCTTATTTTGGTGACACGAGAATGTTTCATGAATCAGATAAGTGTTTTATGATGCTGTAATGTTTATGACCTGGCATCAAGGATATGCTAATTGAATAGGATTAACTCGAGTTTGTAACTTTCAAAGATGATAGAGTAGTGTTGCAGTGCAATGTCTTTGCGCTTTGTTTTTGTTGCTATACAGTGAAAATGTCTTCCATCAATCTCGTAACAGACAAATAAAGTGCATTCAGAAAGTGTTCAGACCCCTTCACTTTTGAATTTTATGTTGCAACCTTATGGTAAAAAAAACAAAAACAACCCCTCATCAATTTACACTCACTGCCCCATAATGACAAAGAGAAAACAGAATTTTAATTTTTTTTTTTTGTAAATTTATTAAAAAGGAAAAGCTGAAATACCACATTGACAGAAGTATTCAGACACTTTGCTATTGCACTTGATATTTAGCACATGACTCCCATTTCTCTTGATCATCTTTGAAATGTTTCTACACCTTGACTTGAATCCATCTGTGGTCAATTCAATTGCTTGGACATGATTTGGAAAGATAGCTGATAATGCATATCAGAGCAAAATACTAAGCCATGAGGTGGAAGGAACTGCCTGAGGAGCTCAGAGACAGGATTGTGTCGAGGCACAGATGTGGGGTATTACGTGTAGATTGATGAGGGAAAAATGTATACAGTATATTTTTGATTTTAGTATATGGCAGCGACATAACAAAATGTCAAAATGGTGAAGCTGCTTAATACTTTCTGAATGCACTGTATATTAGTAAGATGGCAGGAGCATTGTAAACGTGACAAACATTTCTCTACAGCAGAACATGTCTGACCATAGTAATTGCATATCTTTTCACCACACAGATAATAATAACAATAACAGTATACTGTGTTAACCAAAAACATTATGGATTTTATCTGTAACTTGATCACTGATATTGTTGTCTGTACAATTGGATATTCTGACTTCTTTTAGCTTTTTTGCACCTTATTGTGTGCTTTTTATAAATCTGTCTGATAATTCATTTAAATGCTTTTAGACATGTTATTTTTGATATTTCGGAAGGCTACAAGTGGCTGTCACAGCCAAGATATAGTATAGTGCATCCAAAAATGAAAATGTTGTTCAAAATCTTCATCATCCAAGCCATGCAAGGCTATCGGTAAATGCTGGAAGATGTGTGGTGCTTCAGAATTCAAATTAAGTTCACAGCAGCAAAGCTGCCTCTCTATGCAATGGAGCCATCACCAGAACAGCAGGGGTATTGAACAGACATTCACTCTAATTATAAATCAACCTCTTGCTGCTCAGCCTGCTCAGATCGCTCACACTGCTCTGTGTCTCTCTCTCTCTCTGTCTCTCTCCCTCTTTCTTTCTCTCTCGCCCACGTCTACCCGCAGCCAAATACTTTGGTTCATCCAAGGTAAATCTGCACTGGGTAAACAATCATCACCATAGGGGATGCAACTTAGACCAGTATTCTGAAAAGGTCTTGGAAGGAACAAGTGTCCTCCTGTCTAAAAATGGACATATCAAACATTTATTTAACATTTGATATAACTTTTATGGTAAAATTACACCACATGTTAATCTAAACTACTTAATCTCAGTCCATGTTACTAAAATGTAATGAACCAAATAGAGGTATTCTACAAGGATGTAATAATCCAGAAAGCCGAATATATGAAGCTGGAGAGACACTTTTCCATCCTGAGACACTTAAATGACGTCGCTTACTAATCAGAGCTTGTCAGACTCCAACTCTCATTTGTCCAGTAACTGCTTTTAATTGAGGTTGAGTCTACTTGAATGACAAACTCATGTGGTTTTCAGAACTCACAATGCCATGTTAATATATTGTTTTAGCAGAAACTCTATGGTACTGGAATTTGAATATCAGTTTTAGAATTGTCCTGAACCCTCTTTGTTGCAAGTAGAAATTTTGACCAGTTGGTGGCGCTGGATAAAAATTCAGGGCGTCTCCAAATTTGGACTGATTCTTTCAAGATCTTGTATGCCTGTACCAAATTTCTCAGCAATCCATAAGACATTTCAAACTGGACCAGATTGCTGTACCAACCAACCCAGTGGCTGACATTGTCATATGCAGATTGCTTCTATCTGTTTAAAAACGTGCACAAAACATTGTGCGTCACAGAATAATCCCTGCTAGTATGACCATTAATCTAATTTCTTTTCTTTTTTTTTGCAGTATGTATTTACAGAGCTTTACCATCTTCATTTCATCTCCTGCAGTCGCAAAGGTATTAATGGGGCACTATGTCAAGTTCTAAAGTGATTCTGCTAATGCACTGTGACGCCTTGTCCTCTGACCTGAAGGTGTAGATCCGTAACCAGGTCACCATCCTCCTTACCTCAGTGATCATGCCTGTTGTGGCTGATGCCAATGTCTGATGTCATGATACATCTCAAGTAAATCTGTCCATAATTATGACAAACATCAGGTGTGCAATCTGGCTCCCGTTTTTTTATTTTGAGTCTTAAATTACAACTTGTGTGTTTGCTGTGATGTTTGTCTTACGAGTATCTGTTTGGCAATTTGCAGGAACGTAGCTGCAGTAAAGATCTAGACGGCAGGAGTACTTCAGGAATCGTTTAACCATTTTTGACAAACAGTTAGACTGTAGATAGAACAGTCACATTAGTCAGTGATACACTATCTAAGCCCCTGGAGTCCGCGTAACTCAAGATAACCTGTGAAACTGGAGCTCAAGTAAACAAGCTTCACTAAACAATTAAGTCAAAACCAAAGCACCAACAGCAAACCAACCGCACTCACTGGTGGATGCGTGTAATATGTCTTTCAGCAGGTACGGGAAATCAGGATTGCATGTGAGTTGCCTTTGCAGTTGTCCAAATCACACCCTGAGGTGAAATGAGTCCAGTGGGGTGTGGGGGGCCCTGCATTGTGGTGGCTGAGCTTAGGAAGGATTTAAACACTACTACTTAGCGGCTCTTAACCTCACTGACCTCTTTGGGACTAATACAGATCCTGTTGTGCTAGAGAATTACATTAAGCCCCTGCTTTGAACCCAGGCCCCAGTGAGCACATGGACTGGAGCATTTATGGTAGATTTTTCAGCTCTCGGCTCCTAACTTGGTAGGTGACCTACTGGTCACTACATCCAACTCTGATGCAGTACTTGCCGCTGGGGCAGGATTGCAATTAATTGGTGGAGATATTGTGCTTTTAAGGTTTTGATATTAATAAAGCTTTTCAGGTCAACGTTTATTGCCAGTAACCAATCACTGAAATTCAAAATCTAGAGATGACAAATTAGAAAAGCACAAAAATTATTTGTGCACATCAGTCGCTGTGTCTCATTGCCTCATTGCCTGTCTTGTTATATTTCATCTCTGTATTCTTCTCTCTTCTGACTTACATATAGTCTAAACAGTTAACCTCAATTTTATGACATCATCCTGTAAAACGTCCTGATATCACCTCATTCAGTTGTGACTGAAACAGAGTGCAGCCTGTGCTGCAGGTGCTGGAAGTGTTTTGTTTGGATTTGTGTTTTGTTTGGATGTTCTTTTCCCTTCTTTTCTTTTTGCTCATCTTGAAAGTGATCTGGAGCTCATTTAGAAGTTTCACTTCTCTCCCACCACCGACTGGCAAGATGGTAGGACAATAACAGGCAACATGACACCAAATACATTTCAAACTGTGTTGAACAGAACCAGTTTGTTTGCCTGATTCATTTACTCACAAGCACAGCATGACACAGGTTTTCACATCATTTTTCACACCTTTTTGAAATTCTTATGAATGCATCCCTTGCTGTTTCTTCAACAAATTTATCATGTCACCATTAAATCTTACAAACACCTTCACACCTTTATAGGTAGGTCAGCAGTTGGCTTGAGTTTGACTGGTGGTAAATGGGGAAAATCATGGTGCCATTTGATAAGTCTGATCTAAAGGTGCTTTTGTCCCCCAGTTTGAAATTGACATAGCCCCAACAGTATGATTATCGTTTGCAATACAACTGGTGAAGGTGGGACATCAACAGGCCAAAGTTGGAACAACACTTGATTTAAAACTTGAAACACCTCATATATAATAGGATTAACTGAAGTGGGAACTTTTCTTTGTAGTCACTTTGAGTTTAACATGTACGTATGAGCGTGATTTTGTGACCTCACAAGTGGTTGAATTGGAAGCCTCCAGTGCACAGTCACTAAGAATGTAGTAGGGGGCATCTTGTGTCTGGTAGTTAAACTTTTGAAATGAAATTTGTATATTCATAGATTTTTTTTTTTCAATTAAGGAGAAGGATTAGATGTAATTAAATTAAAAAAAAAAAAAATCATATCAGATACAAATTACTATTTAATACAGGCTATATATGTATTAAACATGTCTTGAGGGAATCTTTAACAACTTTAACAACTACTTAACTTCTTTGTTCAGTCGCAGACTGTGGTACAGTTTATCTGTTACCTAGTGGCTAGGAATAGTGATACCACACTTTTCCAGAATCATTCACATGCAGTTCTCTGAACAGTGCTGAACCGTACAAGTAGCAATAATGGTAATAACAATATAGTGCACATTTCACAGCCTTAGCTAAAAAGAAAATCAACAACGCCATATAAGAACCTATATGGGTAGCAAAAGATTAACTGGACTATAAAAAACAAGCCTTGTTTCCTCCGGCAGATCATTTCTGCTGAGGATCTCAAGATCCGTACAGTCTCGTATCGGACTAACAGGTCGTAAATATAGCAAGGAGCGAAGCCACAGAGAGCTTTGAACTCATTCCTAAAACATACTGGTAGCCAATGTAAGGAGGCTAAAACAGGACTGATTTGGTCACGTCTCATAGCTGACTGTCAATATATGTTCATCAGAATGTCACTTTTGCATTTGTTAGGCCGACACTTAAAATCTATTCGATTCTTAGTGACACATTTTCGTCACAGTCTTCATCCTGCACCCAAAAAGCAAAGGACTGACAGCCATATTAAATGAAGAGACCTCAGTTTTCAGTTACATAACAAAATTCTTTGCTTTAGAGAAAAGAAATGTCAATTTCATGAATAATACTTGGCTAAAATGAATTTTGGCAATGAAAGAAAAGGGCTTACATATTTTATGCCAATAAGGTTTTATTTTTAAATGATGAGCTGTATGAGCTGAATCCTTTCTCAGATGGTCGCATACCATGGAAATTGAGAAGAATTAATGTAGTTTTAGTAACTCTGTGGCAAAGGATATATATATAGGTTAGACTGAACTATAATGCATCCTAGACTTGGCTGTGAAACAACCAGTGCAATATACCAGAACCAGTATTATTTCAGCTGAACTTTAGTGAGTCACCGTGTTTTCAACCCTTCTTTGATGCTTCCAGTAAAAGTATCTTGACTAGTCCCAAGCCTCTACTGGAAATGCATCACTTCTTCTACAATGTAAGCTGAGACGTGACTGATGCAACAGCAAATCACAAAAGCATGCCCCTTTTCAAAAAGCCTCAGTCTTGTTGCAAATCCTGATAATTTCCTCTAGACAGTAAAAATGATTAGTCATGAGTTAGGCCTTTGTGTGAAATTTACTGTAAATTATTCACAAAGCAGATGAAAAAAACCTGGGTCACCCAAGTGAACTTTGAATATGAATAGATATTTTTAGTACGACATGTCTCTGTAAATTTTTCTGTGAAGTAGATAAGTGTTTTCAGCTCGGCTGTAGAAAATGTATTCGCATAGTTCTGTATTTGTTCTTCCTCAGTCATCTAAACTCACCTCACAAATGAAAACCTTAAGATTTTTGGGTGAAAGGCTAATGTGGAAATCAACCGTGGGCTCTCATTCACTCAGGCTCTTTGCTGGTTATTTCAAGGAGCTGCTGGGCTGACATTCAAAGGTTGTTTTTTTGGCAAGGGAAAGCTGTTTTAGGTTAACAGCCCCCCTCCTGATTCCTAGAGGGGTCCATACTGTAGGCTATAGAAAGAGGGCCTCACTGCATAGTTTATGGAAACCTCAGGGAATAGCTCAACGTAAATGCAAGAGACATGACAGAGAACATTGGCTGGAATGCAGAAAGGCAATTGTCTATCAATTTGTAACGAGTGTCAACATTTGGGAAGACTGATTGGAGTGTTTAGTACTTTTTAAGCAACATCTGATGAAAAAAAAATATGAGCAAAGACATTAATCTGAAGGAAGAGAGCAAGGTCTAACATATACAAGTTAACAAATATGCTGGCCCTCGCACATGCAGAGCACGTAGGAACCCTCCACATACGTTCTGCTTCTCATTATGCTCACTTACATGCTTCTCATTATGTCCAAGCCATCCTCCCCCCAGGCCTATAGCCTTTTAGCCATTTATGTGTCAACAGAATTACCACGGAGAAGCGTCTCTGTCTCAGATGAACGTTTTCGCCTCCTTTAGCCCTTTGTTCTGCTCTGATGTGTAACTCTATATGTGATCCTTCCCTGATCTTTGATGAGTCCTAACGGTCTTCCTATGGTGCCTATATTCATTGTAAATACCTAAATAGATTACAGGACAGAATAGGCAGAAAAGATCATGGTTGAATTTTTTTGGCTTGTGTATCATTGTGTAAAAATAGCAAAATTTGTTTCATATTAAAGATGGGATGCATTTTGAATGGTTGAAATTCAGCCTTCTCCCCTGTCTGCTGCCTTCCAAAACACTGTGGCTAATCTCAAGGCAGCGAGTGTACGAGTCTGTCCTCAGCTGAACTTTGGGTGGATGAAACGGCAAATACACAGCTGAGTCCTGCCGCTGCACAGCCTCTCTTTCTCTCTCTCTCTCTCTCTCTCGCTCTCTCTCTCTCTCTCTCTCTCTCTCTCGCTCCCCCCTCTCTGCTCAGCATTAGCTTGCTTTGCTCCATTGCCTCCCGCCTGCTCACAGCATGTCAACAAGTAAGATTTGAGATGCGACTGTGTCAAGTTGGACTCGTATCAGGTCTAAATATGTGAGGGAAATGTCATTTGGAATTCACAGCAGAGGAAGGAGAGACAGAGCTGCAGACAGAGATGCACAGGGATACAGTCAATCAAGAGACACACATGCATACAGATACAGATGCACACACATACACACACACTGACGCACACCCATGTTGTATAAACAGTAGGCAAAGTTATCCGGTCATCTCACTCCTAATGAAAAGTGCACTGATGACATGGATGTAAAAAAGGGGCTTTATTTCCGTGGCAACCAGTGCAATGGAAGGAGCACGAAAACCAAAAATACTGCATTGCGTCATAGTGTTAAATCCCAGTGACTTGTGTTTTCATGGCCACAGCCATCTTCACACTACTCCTGAATGAAGTCCAAAACAAGGATGATGATACTGACAATCCACAAAAGTGATTTAGCCCGTAGCTTCACAAGCCACCAGCAAAATCAAAATAATCTGTTCAACCCCCCCGGGTGCAAAAGGCCATAGTCACACATTACAGCACAGGAAGTTGATGCTTCTCATCAGTGATTTGCTGTGTAATTCTTGAGGAACAAACTTTTTGAGGTCCAGATGTTCTTTACGCACGACATGAGGAGGGTGTGTCTGCACCATCTCTCTACAAAGGAGAGTTTGATGCATCATGGTTATAGAATATAATAATCGAAATGGTAGGTGATTATCCTGCTCACATCTTGTGTGTCATGTCTGTTGCTGGACTTTTTTTCAAACTTGTAATGAACGACACTGCATTATATGCATGGGCTACCTCAGAATTTAGCGAAATATTGCAGCCGTAATGGCTAGAGGAAGCTCGCATTTGGTTGCCAGTGCACACCAGAGTGTCTCGCACTCAGCCACAGTCGAACAGATTCTGCTGGCCGCCTCGGAAACACAGGAGGTCAGTGGACATTATCTTGTATTGCTTGTATTTGCCTTCCATGAGAGGCAGAACAGCTCGGTTTTTATGATTCCTGCAGAAGGCAACAGAAACAATGAAATTTGTTGCCACAACAATGTTTGCAGCTGTGACTCCTTCGCCATGGATAAGCAATGTAAGGTCTGAGGGGATTTAAAAAAATAAAAATAAAAAAAAGCTTCAAAATGATTTATGACCTATCTACTTACTTTGCTACAAATGTAAGAAACACATTGAACATATTGCATTAAATTACACCTGGCAGACTCTGGCTGAGATGTGATCAGTTTGAGCCAGACTACCTCTGGAGGTCTGGCAGGCCTGATCACATTCTGATCACACTTTAAATTCAAATAGCACTATAATACCAGGTGTAACTGTGGTCAAGTCAGGTCTTTTTTTAAAATCTTTTTATTTCTTCTTCTCATCTGTGGTTTAATGCACCATGTCAGAGCTTAGTTCGTGATAATGGCCATATATGGCTTCTCTTAGTTTTTTCTTGTTTTTTTAATACCTGGTTCTGCATATGACATATCAGTTCTGGTTTACAGATATGTTCCTTCTGTAACTTAAATAATCCTTGTTCTTGAGACAAAATAGGAGGTGCAATGGCCTTTTTTTTTTTTTTTACATGTTGAAATGTGATACATCATCAGGACATTGATGCACAATAACAACACTAAGTCCACTGTAGAAATATCCAGTATGCAATATGTGTATGAAATGTATAATCACACTCAAAGAGACTTGATACTCTTCCCTCCACTGAACTAACAACTTTCTGACACAATATATATAACACCTGCCTACACAGTCTTCATATAAGCAAATTCAAATTGTTGCAATGCTCAGTTGTATCTGTGATGATAAAACTGATTCAATCATGTTTTGATCAAAATGAAGCAGGCACATACAGTGGCCATTAACAGTTAATATTACCACAGAAGTATAACATCTTTAAGGACTAGGAATTGTTGGGGTTGCAACTTGGAAACACTCCTGCTCCAAAAAAAACAAAGATTTTTTTGAAAATGCAGTGAATTCATTAATCCTCAATTGTTCAGTAGTCTGCAGTTCAAACTTCTTAGTTTGCATGTTTCCTTATGGCTCTTTTTTTTTTTTTTCCCTCTCCTTCCAGACAGCTCTAACACATTGGCTGGTACGTAGGTAGGTGTTTACTCCTTAAAAAACCTCTCACCTCCCCCACAAACACATTAAATATGGAATCACAAATTGAAAGTGAACTTGTGTTGACTCCTTATGTAACCAGACTGTCAGGATGTGATGATCTGAACAAAAAGTTTCTCTGTACTGTGTAGGAGGCTGAGGACATCGACAACAGCTTTTGCCAGGCTGAAACTCATGTTTGGAGAAGTTTTTTTTTTTTCCCTCTTTCTCTATCTCTCGCTCTATCTCTCTTTTGTAAGACGTACTGTGGAGGGAGGTCTTTTCAGACATGTACTACATACTTTGTAGTCTTACAGCTCATGAAATACTGTAGGTTGTTGAGTCAATGGACTGTCTGGACTGGCAGTGCAATCAGTGTGTTCATGTTTGTGTGTTGGAGAGTGGCCGTCACAGCGAGCAACAGGCATTGCAGATGAGTGCTGCTGAAAAGGAGAAGATAACGGAGCCTTTCTTCGATGTGCTTCTTTTCGTCTATAGGAAAGCGCTGAAGTCCGTGCTGACTAGTGGCATATGGTATCTCTGTGGCTGCATGTGTAACCCTTTATAAATCCCCTTTTAGTGTGACGTATACGTTTATCTTTTACAGACAAGTAACCTCTTGCAGGTGTGTGAACAATGACTTTTTTTTTCTCTCAGAAGCAAAGGCACCAGTAGCGTAATGTTGTGCCGCAAAATCTCAAGACAGCTGAATTTGACATTCACCGGTACTGCTGTTCATAAATCCGTCTCCTGCAGCAGTCACATTTAGTGTCTTTAAATGATGTGGTCATCTTCCACTAACACTGAACTAAAAGTGTTTATATGCCCAAACAGGGCAGATTGTAAATGCTCCAATTAATCATTTTTGTCATATGACTTTTGAAAGCTCAGATAAATGATGGGTGAGGAAAAGAAACTTGTTTTATTTAGGTTGCAAGACGCATTGAATTCAAATCATCTGCATCAAAAGTGTGGAGAGAAACAGACAACAGACTTAAATGTGTCTATTGATACTTTATTCTTAAGAAACCCGTTCCCAGTTTTCTCTGGTTTTTGTGTGCACTGTTTGCATCCTCCCCTCTTTGCCCACACAGGCATCTTTTCGTTGACTCTTTGCTTTTTTCGTTCCCAGTTATCTCTCGTTTCAAAGCCTCGGCGGAGCATGGGTCCTCTTAACCTCACTTTTATTGCTCCAAAGCCCTTATCCAAAACACCTCGCCCTTTTGCCTTATTGGCAATTTACTATACAAACAAAATGTGTTCCACTGCTGCTCAAGGTCTTAAACCATATTGTTCTCATTTTTTTTTAATTTGGGGTGAATTAGGCTCTGGTCCCATTCTTTCCGGATGTCTACCATGTAGAGATCTAAGCTTAGTTTAATGACTTTTTGACTATTGCTGTATCTTATGCTTGGAAGTGCCTCCTTCACTAGAGTGGTCAGTAGATCACAGACACCTAATGACGGCACACAGTGTCCTTAGAAAACAAGAACACCAGAGCAACTATAATGCAGTGTCCTCAAAAAACATGCCACATAGCCTCTCTCTCACTTTCAGTCTCTCTTGAAGTTGTGTCTCTGTCACTCTTGCCTCTCATATTTGCTCTAACCTAATCTCTCTCTCCCTTTCTCTCTCTCTCTCTTGTCTGAAACGGGACCTGAAATGACCAGCACACGTTCCCACTGGGGGGCTCAGACTGATTCATGTGGGAGCTGCTGCAGAGCTTCGCATTTCTTGTCTTAATATGTCCAGGCAGATGAAAGGAGCAGAGCAAACTGATGGCATAGACCAGTGCTGCATTTTCATTCCTTTGAAATGGGAGTGTGATGCCAGGATTCACCAGGGGGTCTTACAAAGCCAAGGCAGTAATGAAGAGGAGAGTTATGGGGGAGGGAGGAGGTGTGTAGTTGCAGACTGGGGAGAGAGAGAGGTGAAAATAAGCAAAACAAGGCGGATGGGGAGGGGAAAAAAAACAAAAGGCGTTACTCGTAACTGCAGATGACGCTAAATGAAGTAATGTGCAACATCAGTCTGTTACGTGAAAATCCTTGTAATTCCTGGCTTTATTTTATAGCCCTTTAAAATAACATCATGAAATCTTTGGAAATAAGTCTGGAGGAGACGATTTCTCCCACTCCACATTGAGGGTAAAACATTTCAAATAAAACGCCTGCAATCAGAAAATTCAAAATCAGCTGGGGTCACTGTCATTTTGTGTTGGGTCATTAAATGCAGCTACTGTTTAAAAAAAAAAAAAATTAGTAGAGGAGTCCAAATGTTTGCAACATGTAAAACACACCTTTTTCAATCCCTCCGCCCACACACTAGCATGTTATAGCAAGCCCCATTTCTGCTAAGCGTGAAACATATCATTTTCTCCAACTTGCTTACGATCAGATGAGCCTTTTGGACAGCAGTAGAGCTTCATTTATTGTACTCTGTTTCCACTGTAATCTAGACAGAGATACGCAATGCATGACACAATCAGAACTCTACCATGCCAATATATGTTTGTGCTTTTTTCCTTATCTGGGTGTTTAGATTTTAAACTAATAAGATAAATAAGGAACACACAACTTCATGCTTTTCATTCATATGTTCCTGCCTTTGATTGATGTAGAGAACCATGTCCATCTCACATAGCTAAACTTATCATTGAAGAGATCTAGAGAAGTCCAGTTTCATCAATGGTGACCCTAAAGCTTAAAGAATTGAAAAAAGGATATTTTTAAACAATGTCTTAAATGGCAGAGTAGATGGCATTTATTTTAAACAGAAATCTAAAAGTAAGTTTTTATTACGGATAGCCTATAGCTTCTGTAATAAAAACGTATTACGGGCTTGCACAAACTAGCTCACTGATGTCTCGCATATTAATAATTCTCATTCAGATTCTCAGGAACTTTAACTTAGTCAAAACTTCAGTAGTAAATGTCATAAGATGAACATTACTCAAATTCCACAAAATGAAAAAAGAATGGGTTTATCCAGATAATTGGACAGTCTTGAAGTTGATCATTGATCATTTTAACTTGCAAAACTGAAAAAAAAAACCAGTACATGCTACTACTTACTTATGGTTTTATATGAAGTCTGTACAGCTCACTAGCTACCATAGTTTCTCAAAGGGTACAATCAGTTGAAGATTGTGCAATCAGTAGTAGGATAAACTAAAAATTAAAGTATCTAAAAAGCTGCACTTCCTGAGTTTAAGTTATGAATATTTAAGTGTCAGCAAACACAACAAAAAACAATGGAAATAAATCTGAGTTGAGCTGAACGGAACTATCGTAATATAGGATTATGTAAAGTAAAATTAAATAGTCGGCAATGATGCATAGTGTATGAACTTGACAGAGCTGTGTTTTGCAAAGCTTTTCGGCATTTATCAGATACCCAGTTGGTTAGGGTTCAGTTTGTCAAATAACAATGTTACAAAAGAAAATCCTTGACTCTGTACTGATTGATCAGTGATTTACAGATTAGAAAATATTGGATTAGAAAAAACGATTTGCAATTTACCAATGGCTGAATTTCAGTGGATGATCCAGACATTCCCATAATCTTCAAACGGCCGCGAGAAGAAAAGCCTACACAAGCTAATCACGTTTTACATAGCATCTTAGTTAATGCTATCCTTCAGTTCTTTAACCTGCTGTGCCCTCGGCTCGCCTGAAGATCTCAGCCATCAGTGTTTTGCTTCACCTTCCTCTCCAGCATCACAAATGCTGCCAGTTGATGTTTGTCCCACTGCTTTAGCGGTATCCCGCAGAGACAACTCGGGGCAGAAAACACATCCTATTAAACACTGTTGAGTGCACAATGACCTTATGAGGACAGCAGTGCTTTGATTCTCCTCCTAGGGATTTGGTTTTTGGTCAACACACAAACCTCACATTAACCTTTTCTGCTCTTCAAACGTGTACACACAAGTAACCCGACAAATTCTGAATTGTTTAATAAAGAAACCCACCTCACGTCTGGCTGGTACGTTTACTGGCAAACAAACTAGACCCTCCTGTTGCAGCAGCGTTCCTGCAAACAGATTTATGTATAAATCCCAGAAGTGACAAATAGTTAAGGCTTTACGATACCTATAGTGAAATTTAACCTGATGTCCTATAATGCAGACAAAATTTAGCTTTCAAGGCACCAGATACTTTCAGTTCATTGTCAAAACTACACCTCACAAATTAACAAGCATCACACAATAGATCAGTGAAGAAAATTGTTCACAGCAGCTGTGGACAATTGAGCGGGCGAGAGTCAGAGAGAATGAGAGAGAGAGAGAGATAGGGAGTTTGTGTGTGTGTGTGTGTGTGTGTGTGTGTGTGTGTGTGTGTGTGTGTGTGTGTGTGTGTGTGTGTGTGTGTGTGTGCGCGTGTGATGTGTGTGTGTGTGTGTGTGTGTGTGTGTGTATGCGTGCGTCAGAGGTTTTCTCACTCACCCTATCTTGCCACCATCTGTCCTGAGGACTGGCATCAATGACTGTACAGACGGGCACTCTCTAATAAGCTCAAACAGGCAGCAGTGAAAGAAGCCACATGAGGACATCCTCCGACACGCTCACCATTATCATTACTCTGGGAGTGCAAATAAGGGCAGGGGCAACTGGAGACGCTAAGTTGTGTGAAGATTTGCCAGGAACCCCGCAAACTACAGACAGTATATCGGACAAGTTTTTGTGAATATTTTTGCACCCCTCCCCCCAACCCCCCAACACCCCCACCCCCAAGAGAAATTAAACAAGATAATCATTCATTTCCGCTCGCTGCTTTTGACATGATGTCTGCCCAAATGTGAATCTAAAGAAATGCAAAAATTAGAATGATCCTACTTTTAGTTTCCCATGTTGCTGAGAAGACACAATAATTAGACCCTCATTTCAGCCTTGATGCAGCAATGTTATAAAGTAAAGTGATCACAAATGAATAAATCACACTGATGTAAACCACCAGAAACAAGGCCAAGTCAAAATCGTGCAGCTGCAGCACCAGTGTAGTGTCAGACCTGCAGCTACTGTCCAACCTGCGCCACCTATAGGCCTGATTCACAGCAGACATTTTGACTTGTCATAGCAGGAAATGCATAGATGTTCCTAATAACATTAGCGATGGCTCTGTTCTATTCAAGTGTCCCAGTAAGCCTTGACAGTGTGAAAGTGAGCATGTGCAAAACCAGGACCCCGAAACTGAAGCAGCTAAATGGCATTCAGCCATCATTCATTTATCATTAGCACTTGTGCTTTTCCCGGTGCGACATGTCAAAAAGTAGCTGCAGCAGAAATTTAGAGCTACTGGTGTCGACATGCAGATGTGCACCATCGAAAGGCAAGGATAGTAATAGTCCCCACAGTTTTTGACACTTGTGCCACTGACAGGCGTTAAGTGTTGTGGTGAGTTCAGACGTTGCAGGAAGCTGATTTTCATCTCATGTGATTCGTAAGAGTTTGGCTGCTGGAGGCTTTGTGCAGTCCGGGTTTATTCACTCCAGACAGCCAATATAGCAGCTGTGCTGTAGCTAACTAGCAATGTATGCAACGACTTCGGCTCAGACTGACAGATCTCAGAACTTACTCCAGTTCTGCTTGTTATTTCCCTCCAGTGTTTCCTGTTTTCTTCCTGTTCATGAAGATTTATAAAAAAAAAATCCAGACATAAGCTGCGAAATAATTTCAATTCACAAACATGTCTTGGCATCAGTTCACATCATCTAGGGCAAATTTTCATCAATTAGTGCCTATTTGTGATTTTCAGTATGTAAACATGCCACACATTACGTTAGCTTTGTGCTTTCACAGCTGCAGTTTCTTTTTATAGCTGTCTTTATTTCCTTTCTTTCTTTTTCTGTTTACATTTTAAATATGCAAATACGTACGTATTTGCATCATCCCTTGTGGCCATTTACTTGACAAGTTGTTGTTTTCCAGTGAAACTGTTTACAAGATGAAATGCTGACCTCTGTCATACCCACAATAGATCAGTGTTTTCTTGAGATTTGACTCAGACGCGTGTTGTTTTGCTGACAGTCAGTTAAACTAATACCCTGCCATCTAAACTTCACCAGGGCTTATATTTATGACGCTATCATGAACCCTACAGCTGCAGTACACACATCACAATGCCACCAAAATCACTGACCATATTGTGTGTCAGTTTAAGTGACACATTGACTGTTGTGGAGCAGATGCATATAGTTCTCTCAGACCAGTTGGATATTTGGCAGCATTTACAGATTTCAAACTCCTTCACTCTCTTTCAAAATACTCTTTCAACAAATACCTCCCAAGGAATTGTGTAGAAATGGTGATTTGCCGAGTTTAACAGCTTCACATTCTGCTGTTTGTCATGCAGGTCTCAATCAGTTGTGCCCGTTGGTCTGTCAGTGAAAGAAATGTCCAAACTAAGATGCTACTTTGAATTCTCTCTCTCTCGCGATGTGACTCGCAAGATGAAACAGATTGTTATAACATGTTAGTCCACCCCTTATTGGCTCGCCAGTTGCTGAGATACAAACAGCCCACAGGGCATGCAACGGCAGTTCATTCAAGTTGAGCGTGAACACTAGTGCTCTTTGATTTAGATGGGGTCGTGGAAGGTGAAGCGGAGGATGGGGAAGAGGTAGATTTTTATCCTCTATTCTATTCAGCGCAACGGAGAAAGATATCAGTGACTTGAAAGAGAAGGAGCCAGCATTGAAACTTATCATAAATCTGTTTTGTGGGTTAGTCTTTATGATATTCCATCAGTTGCGGTCTCTGGAAGCCCGCCACCTCAATAAGTAAGCGGCAGAAAAAGGGCTGTTTTCCCAGATCTGCATTGTCCTCAGATGAACCTGGAGCTGCTGCCAAGAATCCAGCAGAGTTTATAGGAGGTAAAAGTAAGCAGGTTAGAATACAACTCTGGTTTTCAGCCGCAACAACAAAAGAGTAATTCCTCAAAGCAAATTTAGGCACAGCGGGTGAGCCCTTTTTTTTTTTTTTTTCCCATCAAAACACTTCTGTTTTCTTGCTGTGAGAAAGTAAAGAGGGTTTAGATAATAGAGTGTTAATACAGTTTCAGTGCAGGCAACAAAAAAAAAAGGAGGAGTAAGGATGGAGGAGGGAAAAGCTGCCTCAAAGTGAGAGAACGGCAGGACAAACAGATGACATATACGTTAAAATGTCTACCAAAAAAAGAAAATGGCAGAATGAGGAATGATGAGTCAGCTGTGGAACTCATTACAGCTCCACCAGTCATTTCTCTGCTTCCCAATCTAAATGAGCTGCCCTCATAAAGAAGCAGTCTGTCATCACATGCAGGAATAATAATAATGAAGCATACCAGACACATTGTAAAGTCAAACATTATGCTCATATTAAGTCTGGTCAGTCACTTGCTGTGTACACACATCTGAACAAGCCGAACAATATTTGATTTGCAGGTCAATTTATTAATTATATTACTTAAATTACTCTATAAAAGGTAAGAAAATAAAGAAAAACGGCATTTCCAGAGAACAAGCTGACATCTTGAAATTGCTCATTTTGTCCGACCTACAATCAAAAATGATTTAAAACAGTAATATGCATCAATTTGCTGTTTTTGATATTGTTGTCCAAACAGTTAATGTCTATCAGTTGACTAATTGATTAACCAACTAATCAATTCAGCAATAATTAGTAATAAAACTAATGGTACAGAAAGGAGGTGTACCATTGAAGAAGAAGAAGCGGCGCACCACAAAATGAAATGTACCATTTCTGTTTGTTTGAATTTGAGGAACGTCTCATCGCGTCACACAAACCTGACGGTTTTATCTGTCACTGCTTTTACTAGCTTCACTTCATGTGCTCAGCCTTTTTCCATTGCACCTTGATGCATTTTGTTTTTATTGACACACTAAATTCTCCACGTCAGCCAAGTGTGGAAACTTTTTTGCAACATTTCAAGCTTCATTTCAAGTTTCAGAAATGTTTTAATGTGAAAATTGAACAATGAAGTCTGTGTCAAAAGATTTAAATAACAACAAATTTATAATGTCTCATTGACATTAACTGACACAATAATGTATGAAAAAAAAAAAAAGAAAATGGAACAGATAGACGGGAACACGCTTACTGGTGGGTAGAGTACTTTATTAATCCCAAAGGAAAACACCAAACCAAAGAGGAAGAAAGACAAGACAAGACAATAAAAGAATCTGAAAATAGGGCCAGTTGGACCATAATCTTAGTAAATTGTTTTTATGTTATTACCGGTGTATATGATATCATGGGAAATGTATTGGTTTCCTTTAGCATTTTGGGTTCTGTTTTGAATTCATCTGTTGGCAGATGAACCGAGACAGATATAAACTTTCTGTTTGACTCCCGTCGTCTGTTTTCTGAGTCATCATGACGACCGTGGGCTGCAGACAAATGACACCTCCCCTGCGTGTCTGGTTTACGGCCACGCTGCAGTCAAATATGACATGGATTTACTGTAACAGGAGATTAGGGCTTAACCAATATACTGTATGCTCACTGGAAAGCTTTTGTTGAATAAGCACACCAGACCAGTGAATGGCATTTGGCCAGTAATGGCTAATATGTGTGACCAGATGTTGTATCCCTGTGGAACACCGAGACAGACGCTGAACAGAACACTCACAATACACAAGACCTGACTCTGACTTGTTACCATTAATCTTTTGATCAACATGAATCTTCATCTGCTTGTATGTGCTCGATATGCGTCACCATAATGTATACTGAATACTTCAAGTTGCCTATTCCATGTAAGAGCTATATTATTTTGTATTATTATGAGACCAAATAATGAATTCCACATGAAAAAATATCATCATTAAATAATAATCAATAAGGTCAGCACACATTTCACTCGTAGTAAGTAGTAGTAGTGGTAGCTGTAATATTAATATGACAATGGCAGCAGTAGTAGCGGCAGTAATATAGGTAATGATGTTAATTTTCATCTTAGGTGTAGTTTCGATTCAGTTCGATTATTGTAATTAAAACTGTTTCATTTCCATTAAAAAGTGATTCAGTTAGATTCTTTCTTTTAGCGTTGATGTAATAACTGAATTTTTACTCCCTCCCTTTGCACTCCCTGAGGTTTCTTCCATTTTTTTTCCAACATTAACTTTATTTATTATATGTAATATTTATTTATTTATTTATTTATTTTTTATGTTTTTTTTTGTTTTTTCGCATCGAAGGACAGAGAGTGTCCGTATGCCATACAGATAGTGAAGTCCCCTGAGGCAAGTTTATGATATGGGGATGTATAAATAAAACTAAGACTTTATTTGACTTGACATTTTAAAATTGTTTTTTTCACAGTTATGTTGTAACTATGAACTTTGTACCTTTCACACTAAATCTGTGAGATGGGTCAAAAGTGTGACTGATCAATACAGTAAACGCATTGTCGCACGTCCACCCACCTAGCCTCAGCAAACCTTGAAGAAATGATTTTGGAGAACAGAAGAATTGAAAGTGGGACTGAGCCACGATAAATACTGTTCATAGCACATGATTATAATGACTGCCAGTGCAGGAAATATGAGTGTACAGTGAAGGATGGGTGGCAAAACTGCTTTTTACTCATTATTTTATTTCTTAACTTTTTTAAGTCCTTGGGCAACCAAACCATTATGAAAATATACTTAGTTTAAGCCGTATGCCCTTCTGTTTTCAGACAACTGGCACAACTACTAAAGACTGATTTGATCTAGGATCTCAAACGGCCGACAGGCCAGTCAGGTGTATTTAAGTTCAAAGAGTTTATAGTTAGTTATAGTTTATATAGTTAATGTAATACAGCAGATGAATGGAGACTGTCCTCCCCAGACAAATTGGAGTGTCAGCCCCAGTCATTAAGACTCTTGTTCCTAAATAGCAAAAGAATGAAGTAGTGTTTTGGTGTCATAAGAAAAACGTTGGACTTGAGCAATAGTAGACCACTGCTTGTTTCATAAATTTCCCCTAGGGTATAAATAAAGTCTATCTATCTATCTATCTATCTATCTATTTATCTATCCTGAGTGATTATTCTCGTAACCATGACGACCAAGATCCCCTAAACCTAGTGATTTAAGATCATGAAAAGGTTTTATTTCTGAAGCCACTGTGTCGTCCCGTCAGAGTGGGGCATCAGTTGTATGTGTTGTTGTGGAGGACCATGGACCAACAACCTATTTTCTCTTGATTTGGACGAGTCGTTTGATGGCTGTGGTGTCAATCTCCCAAACACTATACTAACGTGTTATAGAATGAAGAATGTACTGCTGAGTGTAATGGAAATCTCATTAAGTCCAACCATTAGTTTAAAATACAACTGCCGGTCAAAGGGAAATTTAAACGTACTGCTGCAAAGGTTCGGGGTGCAGGTACAACTTTTTTTTTTCTGTTTTTGGGGGCTCTCTGAGTGGTTTACAGGAAAGTATTTGAGAGTTTATTTAAAGAGAGCAGCTCTTCAAACACCTCAGAGACTGTTTTGAACATTGTGTAAAGTTTTATGAGCCTTCAGACACCAGCCAGGACACATTTAAAATTATCCAGGGCCCTTTTACAGAGAAGTATAAATCTGGGAGATTTCTGACCATAGCAGAAGATGATGTTTTGTTTCTCCGGACCCCAAAAGTTACTCATTCTGATTCATACCCTGATGTGTTTTAGTGCTATATGAGCCCTTGTTTCTGCACAGTATCCCCTCAGACAGGAAGCTCAGTGTGTGTGTGCGTCTGTGTTTTGAGGGATTTTTATGTTACTTTAATTGACACAGTAGAGCACCTGAGGAAGAGGATTATAGCCACATGAAAAAAAATAGTTGAAGGGCTGAGATTAATTTGAAGTCTGAGACCTCACAATTCTGAGAAACACAATCTCACTTGTTTTTTCTGAATTTCGTATCTGCAAATTCTCACTTTTATTTTCAGGAATATGACTTTTCCACATGAGTGCAATGTTTTCTGGAAAGAGCGACTTTTCTCCCCCCTGAAGTCAGAAATCAAACTGTTTTCTCAGAATTGACATTTCTTCAAAACTGTGACCTTTTTTTCCCGATGATTTCGCTTTTTATTTCAGGTTTCATCAGAAGTTGGTCTTCTCACAGATTTCTCGATTGAATACCAGAATTTTTTTTTCTCAATTTAAGTTTTAATTTTCATCATGAGGCATTAACGGTGCTCCATAACAGATCCAATTCTGATGGATCATTATTTACTGTAAGACACATACATGTGTTAATGTAAATCATCTTAGAGGTATATTAACCCCATGTGATGGAGAGCTCAGGTTAGCTAACACTGGTTCCTGTGGAGGAAGGGCAGAATAGGCCAGTCCTTTTAGGTGGAGCACATTATAAGCATAGCCAAGCAGCATCTGCAGAAATGTGCTGCAGCAAAACACTCATCATTGCTGCAGCACCAACTTTAGGCTTTTGCCACACGATACACACGATGCGCTCGAGCACTTGAAGGATTTCCCTGATCACACATCATCATGCACTTTTGGATTTCAACGTTAATTTGAACAGTCTGATTGTAAAAATGATGAGCGACTCCCTCCAGACTGCGCACTGCTGTGGCGCACCCTTTCCTGCACCCTTGGCTTTTGGCTGAGATTCAAAGCTGGGGAGTTGACAGAAGGTAATCCCCACCATGTGAGGCCTCGGCCCCGGTTTGGAGGCGGGGTGTGATTCATTCAAATCTGCCGGTGCTATAAAAAGAAGGGAAGTTGCAAGTAACCCAACTTCAACCCACAAGACCGTGGCACAGCGCAAGACCATTCGGGTTGTTATTCTAGTGATAATGAATACCATTAAAGCCATTAAAAATGCAATAGTCTGTCTCGTCCTGCTGCCTCGTTTTCTGATGGCAGCAGTCATGTTTTGGCTGCTTGACTTCATTTGCATCAGGAAAAAGGTGTTCTTCAGGATGAAGGAGCAGGAGGGCGATGCCATCGATCCTCCTCTCTGCATATCGGACTCCAATCGCCTCTTCAGCCTGGAGTCGCTCAAAGCAGTGTGGCACGGTCACAAACTGGACTTTCTGAAAGCGGCGCACCTCGGACACGGAGCGCCCAACACCGAAGTTGTTCAGCTGGAGGATCAGCGGCGCAGCCGGATCCTCGATTACGCAAAGGACAAGAGACCGCTCATCCTCAACTTTGGCAGCTGCACCTGACCACCGTTCATGGTGCGCCTCAAGGCTTTCCAGGGAGTTGTGCAGCAAAACGCGGACATAGCAGACTCTGTAGTTGTGTACATAGAGGAAGCGCACCCCTCCGACGGCTGGATGAGCACTGACGCGCCCTATCAGATCCCCAAGCACCGGTGTCTGGAGGACAGGCTGAACGCTGCGCAGCTGATGCACCTGGAGGTGCCCGGATGCCTGGTAGTCGTCGACAGCATGGAAAACTCCTCCAACGCTGCGTACGGAGCTTATTTCGACAGACTTTATATACTGCAGGAGGGAAAGATAGTTTACCAGGGTGGCAGAGGACCTGAGGGGTATCGGATCTCAGAGCTCAGAGAGTGGCTGGATCAATACAGAAGAAGGCTGGAGAAATCCAATAATCTAGTTATTCACGTGTAGATTAATTTTCATCTTTCTAGAGCTGCTGTGACTAAAAACAAAAACAAACAATGCTGCACATTTTTTTCAGTATTATAACTCCAGTTAGACAGATTCTCTCCCTCTTTAATGGTTAAGTGTATTTATTTTTCATATGGTTGGATCAAAGTAATTTGTCCAACATTGTAGGATGTACTACAGTAGGCTCCTTCATTTCATATTGGACATTAGCCTGCATCCTGTTAGGATCCACTCACAAGAAAAGAGGTTAGTTTCTTTGGACCCTGATTGTTTGTGAACAAAAGTATTTTGTGTGTCAAAAGTTCTGTTTTTATCTCTTCTCCTTGTGTAAACGCGCCTTTCCTGAATCCGCCAGGATGCTGAGAAATGCGCATCACTGTGCTCCTCAGTGTTGTTGTGAAGTTCGGTTTTTAAACGGGATGAATCCAGAGAACCGACACTGATGTTTTTAACACTGGAGATCACAGTGAAGGTGCTGCTCTCTGCCCTGCATGGCGCAGCTGTTTTGTAAATATTGCTCCGTTTTATGGATATATTTTTCATACAATAAAATGCTTTGATCTACTTGGTCTTTTTTATTGTAAGCAAAATACTTTTATCGCTGTGTGCATGTTTTTGGTGTGTTCTCTTCTTTTTCTTTTTTTTCTGCAATAACGTCATGCGTATAGATTTTCAAGTACATTTGCTTTCTTGTACCAAGAGGACAAAAAGGATGAATGTTCAATTTCCTGCACAGTAAAGCACAACAGACCTGGACCCTGGATTCCTCTAGAAATATCCTTTTTTTTTTTTCAAGTGCAGTCTTTAAAACCGATGTGGAGAAGCAGAAAATATGAAATAACTTAAAAAATGCTGAAGATCTCACAAAATCTCCAAACACAAAAAACTCTTGCAAAACTTCAAGTATTGCATAATTTATGATTATTCTTGTTTTTTTCCCCAATTCAAAACTAATTTATTCTCACAGTGAAGAGCATTTTTTCAACAGTATTGTCTCATTTTGTTAGAGCCTCTTAATTTGACAGAATTTTTCTCTACTTAAGTTTTTTTTTTTTTTTTTCCTTAGTCAACAGTCATTTTCACACAGAGAATGTTCAGGTTTCTCTCACATCAAATAAATCCTGCCAACAGGTTTGGTCTCTGCAATCTGGATGTAACATCTTGTGTCTAATTAGTGGTCAGTCACCTTTAAAGCTGTGTAGATGGTGATTACAGGTCTTTGCTTAATGCTGCAGTGAACAAGCCGTGCCTCTCTCTCCGCAGCCCCTTCCTAAGCTTTTGACTTCTCACAATTAAATGAGGATAATCACTCTTGATCCTATTATGCTGAGTGATATATCCACCTATAAGGGTCTAAACACACAAATGTTTTCAGGGCTTAGCACACCGGTCACAGAGCGGTAACAGCGTTAGGAGTGGAGGCATTTAACTGAACTGTCCTGGAAACTAACGCAATTAACATACTGAAATATCTGTAACTCTCTGAAGTGATTTAATGCTGAATTATCACTCCCATGAGGCTTCAGCATGTCTGAAAATGTGCAATCAACAAGAAAATCCACAAAAATAAAAAATAAAATGTTTTTTTTCTAATAGAACTGGAGGAAAATCCCTTCAGAGGCTTCAGACAGGAGTCACGACACAGTGAACACACAACAGGGGGCAATACCTCAGACACAGCCGACCCAGCAAACCATATAATAACTCTGACACAACCTGTGTGTGGTGCAACATCTTGTCAGATGCTGTGGTTCCCCCTGCCTCCTGCGTCCACAGAGCCATTCTTCATTGTCAACTTTGGAGAACAGAGCCGTTACCTCCAACAGGGAGGCAAAGTCATAAATGGGACCGAAATGACAGGGTTCAAGACTCTCACATATAATGACAACACAAGGATGCTCATTGTTGGTAAAGTGGCTGATTTTTTTTATTTTTTTTTAAACAGAAAACACTGCTTATGAATTACAGCTTTGAGACAAATTTGAGTCAGGTCGTCTTCTATAAATATCACTTGATGTTTGAAATTATTGGTTGTAATGAAGTTGAGTGAAATGAGAGAAAGCTTTTGTTGAGGTCAGGGAAACAGGATTTGTGTTCTTCTTCAGATCTCAGATGAAAAGAGGAAAATAGATCACATCCTTCCTGCTCATCAGGACTCTGTTCGTGTGGTGGCAGGGGTTAAAATCTCAGCTTCTGCTGCTAATTCAGGTGCGCACTCCACATTAGTCCTTGACATCATAACATTGTAAGTCCATATGCAGGTAGAATAATGTTGTTGAATAGCAGAACAATATAAAGCCATGACTTTAGCACGTCGTTAATCGATTGGTCAGTCTACAAAACACCAGACGTTCACCGTTTCCACCTTCTCAAACGTAATGGATTTACAGCTTGTCTTTTTGGTATGTCTTTATACATTTTATCTGTTTTGTTATTGGACTGTTAGTCAGACAAAACCAGCAATTTGAGGACATCTCCTTGGGATCTGGGAAACTGAGATGGGCATTTTTCCACTATAATCTGATTATTTCTATTATAATAGTAATAACCTAAAAGATTATCAGTAAGTTGATAGTTAGTTGCAGCCCTGTGCGAATACAGGAAAGCAGAACTTCCATTCACTTTTTTCAGTCATCTGTCAAATCTTTACTCTTTTTCCTCTAGATTTGTAGATAATTTGACCTCCACTGGGCTCTAACATTATTCACATAAAACAGGGACAAGTTCACCTTGCTTGACCTGATCATAAACAATAGATTTCCAGTATGCAACTGGCCATGAGCTGACATTGCTTTCAGAAAAGAGAACAAGTCCAGCAAGAGAAAATGTGACTGGTGTGACTGCAGGGGGTTTTACAGTGACCTTACTTTACAGCTCATCTGGAACTCATTTAACACACAAATGCATACGTATTTATATGGAGCTGTCAGCTGACAGAGGGGTATCTGCCTAAATGAAATATAACTTGCAGTGTATCCAGTGTGCACCCCTGAAAAGAAACCCCAACTGGAATTGTTTGAATCTGGATTCTTTCCATGTGCGATTTTCCATGGATGTCTGTCAGCGGAGAGGCAGACGGGAACAAAGGGTTAAGGGTCTCAGGCTTGGGGGAGAGATTTAACTTTTGCTGTTCTGTTTTGTTTTATGACTTGGAGGGAGCAGAATGGGCCTGCTGAGGTGGAGTTTTTTTTTTTCAGCTTCTCTGGTCAGCTTTGAAGGTTAGGGCCCCTCTCTCCCCAGGGTCAAAACTCCACGAATGAATGTCTGGTGGTGGGGAGCCGGGGGCCTCAGCACACAAAAAAGGTTTTCAGTGAAACCTGTGTGATTCAGGTTCAGCATGTTAACATTTAACCATGCTCCAAACAATCTTCTTTATACTGGTACAAATAAACTCCTGAGCCTCAGGAGACACGTTTCAAGGCCACTTTTAACACTGTGGAGCACAAACACTATTACAGAACTGAAGGTGTTCTTATGAAAGTTTATTCGGAAACCTTTATTGGAGTCACAAGTATTGAATGAATTAGCTGTGGTATAGGAGTCATTTAGGGTCAAGTTGCAGCATCAAGAAAAGACAGCAGTCCATACGCACGCCATGCTGATTAAATAACCAGTGTGCAGTCTAACCTTTTAACTCCTTTTACTTATATAAATGCTGCCAGTCATGCAGATCTGCGGGACTGTCAGAGATTTTTAAAGCTAGTCTTTGTAGGTCATGGACACGCAGTAACACAGCAGGAATCCCTGAGACATTTTCCAATAATGTTCAGTCTAGAGTGAGAAGAGGTTGGATGTAGCGTGGGAAAAAAAAAAAAAAGCCCTGAATGTCACCCAATTGGTGAGCTGAAATAGCACAGCAACAAAGTGGAAAATGATCTGTTATGTGGGACGGGCTGCACCTTGACTCCTGTGTTGTTTTGCATTGCTGGTTCAGAAGCAGAGTGGTGAAATAGGAACTGGGAAACATTACTGATTCGTTTACACATTGTTCTCATGCATCATAATCAATTTTTCAAAAACATGATGTTGGGAGGAAAAATGATACTAAATGGAGAGATAAAATTCAGCAGTCTTGAAAACCAGAGTTCTGTTCAGGCATGTGTGTGCTAATTCCAAGTATGTGAAAACATTAAATTACTTCCAATCAACTCATGAAAACTAAATGCAGTGTTTTCAGAGCGATGACGCTCAGCTGCTGGCTACAGCCCATCCTCCGTCCTCTTTTGGATGGATGACACCTTGTGGTCACAGTCTGACACTACATGATTTTTCTAAGCGCTGCATGAGCTCTTAAAACTGAGATGATTAAACTCAGTCTGGTCACTGGAAAGGTTTCACATTTAATTTAATCCGATATCTCTGTCCAAGCAGGAGTCTTAGTTAAAGCAAACATCATCTTTTTGATATTCTAACATATGATCAATGACCAGAACTTAAACTTAGAGGACTGGATTCTTTGGTCAAGTTGAAATTTGATTATTCTTTAAAGTGGTTTGCACAAAGACAAAATTGCATCAAAGGCAGTCTGGGACATTTCTGTCCCAAAATGGCAGCCAGAGGAAACGGTTTTAAATATTTATGTTTCAAAGCCCCTGCGTTCCCATAGCCCACCCACACAGACGTTATGTTGACATCACTTATGTTGCCTAATGAGGCCTCTTCTCAGGATAGTGTGGGTGCACATGATTGACTTCTCCCTCTCCCTTCTCTTGGTTTTTGTTGCACTTGTTAGAGCAGGACAACTTAAAGGTGCAGTCACATTACAGTTCCATTCAACAGAGATTTCCCTGCATGTAATGATGTCACATTTTCTGATGCAGGTAAAAAAAAACTGAATGGACTAGAGGGATCTCAAACAAGTTTGTAGTCTCATAGTGGTATAACGTACTAAAAATGGTGATTTCCTGAATGCGAGCTCAGTCCCACTCCGTCTCTCACACTGGCTGGATGTTGGAGAACCGTATAATTTGATATGTTTTAAAAGTCAATCAAACTGAACTCTGCGTGAAGTGATTCAGGCGGCTAATTTTCAGCCGGAAGGAAAAACGTTTCACCCTGTTCCTCGTGGAAATGAGGAGGAAGAGAAACCCTGTGTGACTGCGCCTTTATCCTTCTCATTAGGACACAGTTTGGTTCACTCCACCTGGCAAAACACCTGTGGAAGTGAACAGAGCCCTTGAATCCTCATCTTTCATGTGATGTTGGTAAACTTACTGCAGAGTGTCAGGATTTGAGAATTCACATACACACAGGAAACCAGTGTGAGCTTCATGCTCTTCATACACCATGCATGCTTGGGGTTTTTCAAGCTGGGATGCTTCATCTGCTCGGATACTAAAGATAAAAGAGCCAATGGGGATCATTTTATATTCCCCTTGTGAATTTTTGATTCATAACAAGCGGGCAACACCAGACTTTTATTGTATCGGACAGGATGAAACTGCAGGTTGGCTCTCAGGGAAACATGTAGCCCCCCGACTTTACTGTATTTCTACATAGTGATCTCGCTTGATGCAGAGTACTGCAGCTGAAGTCCTGGTGATGTAGATAACCAGCACCACAAGGTGGAGACAGAGACTGTTATCTGACACTGTCTCACCTTTCGGAACAGTGGAGGAGTGCTGATAGAGTCACTGTTATCATCCAGGTGATTATCAGTGAGTTGGCCCTGGAAGGAGGGGTGGGGGTTGGGGGTTATTAAATAGCACAAAGCAGGAGAGCAGATGTTCCACTGATTTCAGGACAAGTCGGTGGTGGGGGTGGTGCATACAGCATGTGCATCGGGTGGATTTCACACTGTGAAACGGCGGATGTGTTGGACTTGCCAAGCATCTGATCTTGTCTTAACCTGCTTGCTGTTGTGTCGAGACAACAGCAGCAGCGGAAGGAGATAGCCTCAATATAAATCTGGTGGTTCTTGCGTTCCTGAACTGGATACGACTGATGACGACAGTAAATGAAATACAAGACTAAAGTCACCTTTGGGTGTACAGATATGTATCTCTGCAAGCCTTCTTGTCAAGTGGACACTTTTTATGTATTTTATTAAAACAATGAATAGACAATAAAAGTCAAAGTACAACAGCAAATAATCCCAGACTGGAACAAATACCTGCTGCGCGGTCACAGCCACTCATCCCCTGTAGAAATGCTACTTATAAATCATTATTTTTGAATCATTTTTGGACTTCTGCACAATGTCATACGCAACCTGAAATGTGACTCTGTGATGTTATACACACAAGATACCATCCCTATCAGAGAATTATGGTAAACAAAGCCCTCTACACTAACAGCATCTCCTCATATGCTGAATGCTTCAGAAACCCTCACATCAGCAATGAATGAATTTGAATATTTTACAATATGCAATGTGTTCCACGTTTAACCACAGTATATCTTTGCTGGGTGACAAACATGTTTTTTTTTTTTTCTTGTTTTTTCTTGTTTTCCATAATTGCTTCTCCCTCCATCAGGAGTATGTGACCATCTCATGCATGATGAGACAAACCAATAACACTTAACAGATGTTAAAGTATTGATTTCAGGGCTCACAGATGCGTGGTGCATTACCTGTGAAATTCCTACTCTAGAAGTGAGAAGCAATGTTTGGAAAACTTCACAAAATCTCGGAGAAACTGCAAATGAGTTTTAGACCAATTAAGAGGCGACGGTGTGAATATATCCGTGGCATGGATACGAATAGATTCAAATAAAGACAGAAAGCGGCATTTCTGGAGGAGCTGTGAAATAACCCACGTATTTGTAAGAGAGTGTACATCTATGTATATACCTTTTAAAACCAACATCTAAAGTGATACATCTACAGAGAGAGAAAAGTGAATGCTATTTGGGAAATGAAATGACTTCCAGCTACATAGACTAATACCTTCTACAAGAAAATGAGCCTATTCTGTAGAGTGATGACCTGCAGGATTTGAAAGTACAACTGTGGTGGAAAGTAGTGATATCTCATTACACTTTTTAACTGCACATACTGGACAAACTCACTATATGTATTTTTGCAGTAATTGTGAAATGGCAAATTCACAGTATGTTGTATGGAGATGTCAAGGCTGCAACTTTATGATTATTTTAATTCACGATCCATCAATTATTTTATCACTATCCCTCTTATTTCATCAATATCACTATATTAGCTTTATTTTGAAAAATCAAGACCTTCAGTTTACTATCATATATAGCAAAGCAAATCATTAAATCCTCACACGGGAGAGACTGGTTCCATTTAATGTCTGGCAGTTTTACTTGATAAATGACTAAAAGGATAAATTGATAATCAAAATAGTTGCCAATTGCTTTTTTTTTGTTGCTGCTCTAGTGATGGTTCTAAAATCTGAGTGCAGTTTGTTAACAAGTTAAAAATCATTGCTACCATTACTTAAGTTTAATTACAAACACTGAAAGAAGTGCAGTCCTGTTTGCTGCCTATTTCAAAATCATCCCCCTTTTTCTAATATTAACAGCATTACTGTGCTCCAAATCAACTCGAATCATAAAACCATCCTGATGTTTTTGCTTTGTTTTGTTTTTAAAGAAATACCACACCATGACATCTTGTTTACCAGCCATCAATGTGCTATTTGGTAGAACATTATTTTATCATTTTATACATTTCTAATGAGTAGTTTTTACAATCCAGTGTCATTGTTTGCCCACTTCATCCAGTAAACTGTACATTCAAATATATCCCAAGGTAGTCCAGAATCTCTCACTTTATATAAACGCAACTGTACAACAGTCATAGTATTTCCTTCGTTGCTATTTTTAGACATTCATATTAAACTCCTTCCAGAAGGAGCGAGGAAGAGGGAGAGGCAATTTAATCAGATGGAGGTGTAGTGTCTCCCAAAGCTGGTGAGTCTAATCTTCTCAGGCAGGATGATGTTTACCGAGTGCTCAGGCTCTTCCTGGTTAGTGGTGCCAGCTTCTCTCAGCAGGTGTTCCCTTTGCTGCCGAACAAGCTGGCTGTACTTGGCATTAGCCAGCCAAGTCTCACAGCGGCCAAAAAACACAATGCCTGTAGTGCCCAGGATGACCAGGCAGGTGAGCAGGGCCAGTATGCCGAAGCAGATGAGCTGACCCTGGGTGACGAGGACGCCAGGGGAGTGGACGGTCTCCTTCAGGGTGATCTTTAGCAGGTCTCTCTCAGGCGGTCTGAGGAGCTTGTGGAAGGCGTGAGCAGGGAGGGAGTAATGCTGCGGGGTCAGCGCGAACACTCGGTGGTCCACAGGTCTGGCACCGACCGGCTTGGATCTGGCCTTTGGTCTGTGCTGCAGGGAACATGTGGGACCTGTAAACCATTTCTGGCAAACGCACCGAAAGGTTCCATCAGGCTGACCAACACACGTGCTTCCGTTGGCACAGGGCCAGCCTGCGCAGGGCGAGAAGCTTGTGGTGTCATTACAAGTGAAACCAGTGAAGCCGTGCGGACAGGCACACGTGAAGGCCAGGCCGTGGTTTGTACAGTTGCCACCGTTGAGGCAGGGGTTAGGCTGGCAGCTGTCAATGCTGATCTCACAGAAGTCTCCAGAAAATCCGGGGGGACATAAACAGGAAGAGTAGGCTGCTGAGCCATCGGCGTCCGTACATGTGCCTCCATTCTGACAAGGAGAGCTGGAGGACAGAGCAGCACAGTATGACAATACAGCAGAGAGAACAGGACCTGCTATCGTGTAAACAGTTTACTACAGAATATTTCAACCTGTGGTTAGAAAGCAGCCATCACATGGGCACATAATCCTATTTTTCAGGTAGATTTCATAAAGTAAGGGGATGCTTTCTAAATCCATAACTGTTGTGTGGGGTCCCCTAGGAGAATGTAATTGGGCCGTGATCACTAGGATCTGCCTGCTTACACAGATGATGCTTCACTCATAACATCACATTAAGATTAACTAACAGAGAATACCGCCACTGTCCAGAGAAAACCATGTGCCTCTGATTTTTAGGATTTTTAATTTTTATTAGAAAAAGCGTTTTTTTAAGGATTAAGTGTCCTTAATAAGTCGAGGAAATTACCCTAAAGCTAAATAAACCAGTTAAGAACCCACAGGATTGGAGGACAGCAATAAATGGCTGAGCAGCAGAATACTGCAACATGACTCTGTGATAATAAACTTTACCTTCATTTAGGAAAAACTGAGGCTAATCTTTTTGGATCTGGAATCTAGCTAAGAAAATATGCAGAGTTTTTTTTAGTTATGGTACATCAGGCTGTAATTGCACCCAAAGTTAATTTGAATTATTTAGGTTTGTTTTTAGATATCAGCTCTCAGGGGAAGCCATGGCACTAAAAAGCACTTCATTTGTCAGGACTACATTAAAGCTCAGGAAAGTAGTACTGTGAGATACTGCAAAATTAATCTGTGGTACCACAGTTCTCCAAAACCTAGCGAAAAACGGCCTTAAAATTAGCTTATATGGGATTTATTAAAACCCAAATACAAATGTTCGGTGTAAGTAATGCTGTTTTTTTTTTTTTTTTTGTTTGTGGAGCTTCATGGGTAAAAGTACATAGTCCAGTCTCTATAATAGGCTCTAATAGTAATCCAGGATCATTAAAGCGACAGCAGACTGAGACAGGTTTTAAATCTTGGTAACAAAGTGGTAAGAAATAATCCATTAAAGAAACTTCTTACTCTTCTTCCTACTTCATCTTAGAAAATGTGATAAACAGGGCAATAATTTATTTATTGTATCATGTAAAATCCTAATGAGATGATAAGATCCTGTAATAAAATTCAGTTTATGAAATTAATGATTTCAAGCAAACTTTGAAAACTAACTAAATCAGACATTGGGGGTTTTTGTGTCAAATATGTCAAGAATATGAATATAAATAAGATGCATTGTATTTTAAGTAGATTTGTCATACTGTGATATGTATTGATATTGGAATAATGTAAGACTCTCTTATAGCTTGTTTTTTAAAAAGAAACAGCAGCCCATCACCTAAAGATATTCAGTTTACTGTATCATGAGACATAGAGAAGCAGCACAACTGAGCAGCTGACACCAGAGAATGATTGTCACGTTTGCCTCATCGATTATCAAAATACTTGGCAGCAATCAATTAATCTACTAATTGTTTCAGCTCCAGAAAAATTTGTATTAATATTCTGGTATTGAATTTAGTCGTATCACCCACCACTAATGAAAAACAGTGCAGCTCATTTTCTGCAAATTAAAAACCTGTGCCAGTCATAAGATATGAAAGGAGTCTTCACTTTGCCTCTGCAATAATCTTCCTACACCCACACGTGCAGCATGTGATCAATGCAGCTGTGCCTCACCAAGTGAGTGCACCGATAAAAAGCTGGGGTAAAAACAATCAATATCTCTTATAGTAGCTCATGTAATTACACAAGTTCTTAGCTTTCTGTCTCAGCGAGTCAAAAGAATAATAGCTCTGGCATACTTTGTAGACATCTCCAGTGCCTCGTAGAAGAGCTGATTAATGAAACCTCATGCAGCCCTTTTTAATAGAGATGAATTCCCCTGACATACAAGTGAGGCTCCAGTCGTCTCATTGTGAAAATTATAATAAGACTCAAATCATTATTTTTCTTTTATGAGGGAGGAGAGCTGTCAGTTCACTGACAGTGAGCTGTGGGCTATTGAATTTTAGGTGTGTCGTCCTAGTCAATAACAAGGCTGCCTGACAGAATAAACATGGTGGGGTTCAGAGTCTGGAGGGGGCTGTGTCAGCTCGCTGCGTCTCCAGAGACTCTTTCATATGCATCTGATGGGCAGGAGGAGGATTCCTACACACATCAGTCCTGTCTGTCATCCAGCAGTGGGAAGACAGACAAGAGATTTTTAGAGCTCAAAGGAATGAGCAGCTGTTTTTGTTATGAATATGAGGTCAATCTTGAATATTATCTAAAAGCAAAAATTCCAGATGCGGGCTTTTGTTTTGAAATTAAATTTTTTGAGTGGTGCTTCCAAAGCCGAGCATCCATTGCAATAGCTCTATTCAGAGGCTCTGTCACACTTCAGCTGTGTGCCAATTCTAGCGAGGTAGAGGACGCGACCCATGAAGGTGGATCCTTTTCAGAGGTTCTGAAGGCCTGACTGAGCTTGCGCCTCACCTCTTAAAATGAGGACAAAGCTGCTGGCACGTTCAGGTGTTTCTCTTCAACTCATAAAGTCAAAACATTTCCACAAATTTGTCGTCCAGTGACTCCGATAGTGGTAAATGCCAACAGCAAATCTGGTAGAACTGAAGTTGTATGATTAAACATTATGTGCTTTCACTTCTGATGCTCTGCTTTAACATATCCAAATTAACAGTGTTGTTTATACTTATTAGTATTAGTAGTTATTTCTTTTACAATAATTGGTTCAGTTCATGCAACATATTTGTCAGTGACTGATGAACGACCTGAAGGCAAATTCCTGTTAAATAGTATTTCCCAGTGATGTGAGATATGGGTTATGCAAAGTACACATCAGGTGTGTGCTCCAAAATACAGGAAAAAGATGGCTGAGTGTCTGGTCACATACTGTAGAGAGGAGCTGTTGAAAAATGACGACCTTGCTGAGAGATTATGATGTATTCCGTCCTGAAATGTTGACTTCAAAGGATGCAGTCTCTGAACTAGGAGGCATCTTATGATGCTGCCCAGGTACACACTGCCGGCTACTGTGTAAAGGTGTCTCATGGCAGTTCATGAAACAGTCACAAAATTTAGTGTATCGATTCGTGTAAATGGACAGGAATTTTCCTTTTCTTTTTCATAACGGTAAAACATCGACTTGTAGTAACCACTTTAAATTAAGGTATCGATACGATGCCAGGGCTAAAGGGCTGCTGTTCTCTTTACAACATCACAACTTTACTGCTTTGATTCACTCTAACCGCTCTCTTTGTATTGTTTTCAGCCACAGCAGGAAGCTGCTTTCTGAAAACCCACCTTACACTACCCAAGTCGATGCCAAAATCCTGAAAATGTGACAGTACTTTATTTTCTATTGTATCGTAGTTACCAAAGGTATTGTAGATGCCGTAGGTACTAGAGATGTAATTCTTCCGGGACTGATGAGGGCAGTATAATAACATCACAAGTGTCCTAGTCTGACATCAAACTTGAACAGAAGAAGACAGGCACCGTAAACAATAACAACAACACGTGGAATGGCAGCAGCAAATGTGTGTGCAGCCGCAGGTCCACCATGACTTATGGAAAACACGCCAAGACAGTTGTATGGAGATATTTTGCAGTTATAAGTTATAGATGACCAGAAGCCAGTCTGCAAACGGTGCCACAGAGAATTCCAAATGAAACACCTTAAACTTATCTAAGCAGCTCAAAGACAGACATTGTTAACTTAAAATGAACAACATGGCTTCAAAATGTTCATGTCCTGAAATGTCAATGTTACTGTTTGTGAATTGTGGCATCTGCTGTAGTAACGCTCCACACACAACGTTCACAAAAGGTTCACAACATTAGTAGGTGGCCGTCATTATACTGTTCAGTCTTTTTTAATGAATATTTTTACACCATTGTTCTTTCACCTTGTTAGTCAATTTAAACTACTGCCTGCACACTGACTATATGGATGTGTGTGCCTGTGTGTGTGTTTGTGTGTTAGCTGAGTGCAGCAGTCTCTGTTTTTTTAGTAGTAAGAATTGTGGAATTTCAACGGTATTGGTGACGACTACCAATATTCTGGTATCGTGACGTCCCTGCTGCTTCAGCTCCAAGCAGCAGACCGACACATGTAATGACTAGCTGGTGAACACAGTGGAGCACTGAGCAGCTAGAGAGCCAGAAATTTCCCTCCGGAGTTGGATGGGCTTAAGAGAGAGAATACTGGCTTTACATTTGCAAGGTGAAACAAAACACGACTCCAAATGAATGCTAATGTTGCTCCATGTTGCTGATGTATAAATAAGCAACCGTTTGCTAACATGTTGGCCCTATCAACTTAAAAGGTGATGATATGTCAATGTTCCCACAATATGTTTCTGCCGCTCCTAAGCGGCCATTGAAAATCAGTAACTGCAGCTTTAATTCTGTGCACCATTGGTTCCAAGTTGCATCAGTTGCTTGGACCTGATCTACCCACTCGCATGTACATTTCTTTTGTTGCCGCTGTTCACTATATGCACCATGTTCTTCTTTTCCCTTCATTGCACGTCAATGCTCAGAAAATAGAAGTTGACTTTCTGACTCGGAATAATGAGCTGGAGTTCCCTTCAAGTGGAGTTTTTCTTCACAGACTTGGAAACTTGCCAATTCCAACTTTTTTAGCATGCTCGTGTTTGCGGGGGTGGTGGGGGTGGGGGTGACTATATGAAAGCAACCGTTTCTGTTTGTCTTACGAATGCGTATACAACTCATACTCATTTTTTTCTCATTAAGGGCGGCAAAAAGAACATCTGATATTCTCTCTTCTAACTGCCTATTACCAGTGATATACACTTCGATTGGCTGCCTTGGCGACACAGAGAAAGCTCACAGACATTGCACCACATCGCATTGCATGTATTGATTATTGCTCCTAATGATAAACAAATGAAGACGAGGCTGTAAAACACTGGAGTTTTCCTTTGCTTGAAATAGAAAGGCCAATTAAAGATGCTGGTACCCATTTGTGAAGCAAGCTCCTCTCTTCAAGTGGCAGTTTTCTCCAGCGTATCCGCGGGGACAGATGCACAGGTATCCCCCCTCTCCTGTCTCTATGCAGGTGGCATTACCAGCACAGGGCCTGGATGAGCACAGCCGAGTGTCTGTTGTGTAAAAAAAAAAAAGCATAGCATGCTGTTTTTAGCTCTCTCTCGCTGTGTTTCTGTGTCTCTCTGCCTGGTTTTCCCTCTCTCCTTTGTTTCCACTTGCTCACTCACACTCCCCACCGCAGCATCTTGTCACCAAGAGCAAAACTGAGAACATAACTAACCATGTTACACAGGGTGAGCAGCTCATATGCTCCAACACAATAAGAGATGTACTGTGAGAGCTGATAAGGAGGTCAAACTGAGCCAGGAGCCAAAAAAAATCTTTCTTCTTTTAATCTTCTCTCTTTCTTTCTTCCTTAGCTTGAGGGGGCACAAGTAATTTTCATGCGATAATGTTCATTGAAGATATTGGAGGAATTATTACATAAGTGCTTAATTTAAATAGTTGCATCCACTGAAATGGAAATGTGACTTTTAGGAAGATTTAACGTTTGGATTTTCACAACCACAACACAATACTTTTTTCAGGTTTTCTTAAGTTTATCATATGTGCCTTGCTTGATGGCACAAAACAGAAGGCGGCGGTTTATGATGAAAATTTTTGCATTCATTTCGTGGCTTCAGTTTTCATCTCAGACCTAGATTTCTCCATCATTATTTTCTTTACCTTACTCAGAACTTTTCTAACTTTACCTGTATAAAAATAGAGTTAACTATATTCTCTAGACTCCGGCTTCGTTTGGTGGCAACCTTCATGTCCCTGAGGCTCCGTAACTCACCCTCACCTCTGGTGTGTCAGAAAGTGTTAGGAGGCAGATAGAGATAGTGAGTGTCTGGGGAGCTTTATGAAACTCACCTTGGTCACACAGGCTGCCCACCCAGCCCTCCTCGCAGATACACTGCCATGCCTTCTCGCATGTGCCGTGCAGGCAGCCGGGGAAGGGCAGACACTGGTCACAGTTGTCTCCCTGCCACCCTGGTTTGCACCTGAATGAGGGGAAAAGGCAACAATCCAGACCTATTTATACACCACCCACAGAGCTTTGCAGCGAGGCGCCAGTCCACACAATGTCTGCAGGATTTACTCTCTATGTGTAAGTGAAATGACAGGTTGACGTTATCTTTGATTATACAGTAATTGGTTAAATTCTCCAGCATTTTGGCTCAGGAGTACATACAACAGCCTTCGCCAGAAAATCCCTTCACACTGGGCAGGGTTTGTCACCAAAAGCTTTTTGAGCTATCTGTTAGGATAACATTGCTCTTTACTGTTCAAACAAAAGGCTGATTTGGCACTTAACACAATACAAGCGCCTAACAAATCTAGAAAAAACAGAAGGATCCAGCTGGCTGGATTGTGACTGCATTTCTCTGAGGGAGAAAAATTTACAGCTCCAGCAATTTTTGAAAATAAGCTTGCTAAAGCCCACAGGATGTGGTCTATCATCCACACAGGAATCAGAGGTGGTGGTGCTTAGTACCTGCACTTCCCTGGCTTCTCACAAAACCCATTTTCTTTGTTGCACCCTGCGTTGCATTCCCAACCTTTGAGACAGAAAGAAAGGGACAGCAGCGTGTTTGCATCAAAAATCAAAAAGACACATAAAACATTCAGAGCAATGAAATATTCATCCACGATACTTTCTTTCCACGCAGAGAGCAAATCGGCTCAGATAAGAAGAAAAAGAGTTTGCTTTTCAGCTGACTCAAATCTCTTTGTCTCAGTGGACTGATCAAAATCCCAGATTACCTTTGGCGATGCCTGTCACGACCAGAATAGAGACCACCGCTGTGAGATGCATCCTAATTTCGAGCTTGACCCTCTTTGTCCTGCAAAACATAAAGCGAGTTAAGTCGCAGAAAATAGCTCTTTGGTTGCGAGGAAGCGACGTTTTTTCATCTTAACAGAGATAACACAACTCAAAAGTTCATTTTTCGGAAACATTACAACCTTTAAAAGGAGAACTGAGAGCGATGCTCCACAGATATGGCAAATTTTGCTTAGAGTTCTGGATATAATGATCGTAGGAGATTTATAACGATCAGGTCCTCAGAGTGAAAATCACACACACACACACACACACACACACACACACACACACACACACACACACACACTGTAAGCCTAAAATATTACTGAAATATATAGTGCTTTTTTTTTTTCTTGGGCAATTGAATCTTACAGGCGCACCTGAACCTTATGCGTCTGCTCCCAAAGGTTTCCATTACGCACGGACATAGAGGAAAAGAGAAAAGGAATTTAATTCCAAAAACAACACATTTGTCTAATCAAAAACCTCATCAACTTAAATTATCTCGTGGCATGCGGAAAATCGCCTTACCTATGTCGCACCGGCGCTCTGTTTCCAGGTGGCTTTGGTCATATTTGATGGATTTTGATTTGACCTTCTTTTTTTTTTTTCTTAAATCCAAGCGACTGTGCGGCTGAAAGTGACACTACAGGTGTTCTAGTGGTCCGGCTGCTGCTGGTGGACCTGCAGGTTTTGACGGGACTGCTGGATCGTGCGGCGTCCCAGCGTAACACGCTCCTCCCACCTAAAGAGGGAGAATGTGTGTCTGACCCCCAGGAGAGAAGTGCTGTAGTTGTACCATAGCCTACATTAGGTGCCTGTATTTTACAAATGCATTACTCAGTGCAATTGGAAAAGTCTTCCAGGGAAGTAGGACGGTCTCTGTAGGCTATTAACACTTCCAAGAGCTTGTTTCTGCTTATAGTATTTTTACTCTTAATTCTTTATTTAAGCACAACCCGATTAACATGTGCTAGTCTTAGTCTCTGTCAGTGTATTCAGATCCTTTATTTAACAGTACAGCAATGGACAAATACCTGATTGCAAGTGAAAATCTTGCACTCAAAATCTTATTTTAGTACAGACACATTATGAGCTAAATGCACTAAAAGTAAAAGTGCTCAGAATTCATCGGAATTGGTCCGTTCAGCATTACATTATTATGTAATTACTGTTACTATAAATACTGATGAAAAAAACAAGAGCATTTTACTGTGGTCGCTGTTATAGGTGGGCTGCCGGGTAGTTTAATCTGTAGCACTTCATCTCATCCAGTGAGATGATCATATTTTCTGTAAACTATAAACTATTGATTTCAGATGAATATAAAAGTCAAATTTTTGCCTGTGAAATGTTGTGAAGGAGAAGTGTACAGTAGGTGAAAATGTGAAGTACAGTTACTTGTGGAAATGTACTTATTAATCTCTGCTGACCATCACCCTCACTACTCTCATAAAATACTTAAAGAATATTAATTGACAAGCTAGACTTCACAGAGGAATTCAAACTCTGTCCCTCCTCCAATTTTAAAATATTGAATGACTTCCCTTACACACTGCCTACCTGTCATACATAATATTTCCCTATTCTATTCTTAGTCCACTTATCGCTGTCCACAATCTCCCTTTATCCTTCCCAAGGGCAGGGGGTGGTATTTTCCTTCCCACGAAGCATATGGCTTAGTCTAAGAGTCTAATTATGAGTTTCACTTCTCTCAGACATTATTAGATCTGCAATAAAGATCCTGAAAATGGTGCCCAAGCAACCATCAGGGGAAATCTGCTCCTCAGTCTCACTAATCCTCCTCAGTGTTCAATTGTAAGATGCAGCCTGTGTCTCAGCCAGGCTCTGCGGTTTTAGTGAGCGAAAACCAGGGTGAATATGTTTCCTACGGTAAATGACAGCACTGAGAAACACTTATAATTCCAGACATTGTGAGCTTTGTGGCTCTACTTACAGAATTTTTTTTTTTTTACAAATATATCATCTTGAGTAGACGTGTGGGTTCGCGGTCTAGACAGCGAGAGCACAAGGGATACATGTATAAATACAAATATGCATTAAATCAATGGGGTTTTTTTCAGCTGAGTCGGGGTAAAGGCGGTACAAAGAAGCTCCAGTCTCAGACAGAATCAGTCTGAAACGAGGACACATGCTATAAACAGACAGGCCCAGGCAGATGTGAGTGGAGTAGAAATGGATAAGTCCCTGTGATATAATCTTTTGACAGGTCTCCTGTCTCATATCCACTGGTTCAGTTTTTGCGCGTGTGTTTATTTTCAAACCTCCAGAGACGGAGCTCGTTGTCCGGGCGTAGCATTACAGCAGTGATGTGATTCTCTCAGATCCACATCAGTCAGCCCTTTTTAATGAAATGTCTCAGGTTTGTATGTGCTTGAAGATTAAAGTGAAGGAGTCATCCATCGATTTTTTTTTTTTTTTCCCCCAGCACTCATCTCACCTCGTATCTGATCTTTTATCTGCTCCAGTCCAGCTCCAGGTTTTAACTGTATATTGTAACATATTGTATATTTTGGTCTGCATGTGACTGTAAGGGTTAGGGTTAGGAAAGGATTAATCAGCTCTTCGTGAGTCATAAATTAATCATCGGTGAAGTGAGTGAAGCTGAAGGGAGCGTCAAGGGAGCAACAAAGTCATTAGGATTCAGCCTCTGTGTTCGTAGCAATCCATCCAATAGTATTGCATTATTTCAATCTGGACCAAAGAGGTGAACTGACCAATCAACAGTGCTGTACCTAGAGCCACACCACTATGACAGTAACCTTAGTATGTTTGGGTTTTGAACTGTTATCTGAACATGGGAGTTTTTCACTATTTTCTGACATTTTATCCAGCAAACACTCAGTGAATTAATCAAGAAAATAATCAGTGGATTGATCAATAATGCAAATAATAACAAGTTGCAGCTCTGGTCTGTGTCTGTGTGTGTTTATGTGACAGGTAAAGGTTAAATCTTGCTGCAGTCTGACCTCATTTCAAGTAATTATGCATCCGCAGGGAATCTCAATAATACAGGAGTCTTATTTCTAATCACCATGAAGATTAGTTCCACACTGAGCAAGTTCCCTCTCTCCGCATACGTGAGGAAAAATGCTATGCCACAGAGGCACCATTAGATCTGCATATTACCAGTGTAGATTATTTCATTGTAAGTCCTCTAGAGGCTGGAAATTATTTCACCTGAATTCTCAGTGTGCAGATTCAAAATGTGGAAAAAGTCTATCAGCACGATCTCTGATTAAAGAAATCCCTATTCTGTCGATATGTGCCAGCCATGCTGTGGGTTTAGATACAGATCATTTCATTCAAACTCTCAGATGGCACACAGTGGCTTGCAGGAAATGAGTCTTGAGTATTGAATTCTAAACACAATTAGCAGGATAACAACGCGTGATGCGGCTGCCCAGTTCCTCCCTGTCCGGCGGCTTTCGGGCTGATCATTAGACAGGACGGCTCATTAGACAGGATGGATCATTAGACAGGAGATCATGCCAGGAGGAGCGCGATGGGGTTCACTTATACAGGCATGATATACAACAGTACATCTGTCACATCTCTTTTTTTTTTATGTCTATAAATTGTTTGAATAGTTGCCCATAACTAATTTCATTGCAATATTAGGACTGTTACCCTGTTTTCATGTATTGCCAATGTTAATTACCCTGCAATTTACAGCCAATGATTAGTCATTTAATCAATTTAGTAAGTACTCATTTAAAAAAGTACTTAAAGTGTGATTTATTTCCAAGTCTCTCTTCAGCACAGATGTTGCCTCCTCATCTTTTATATTTGTCCTGGTATATCCTGGTGCCCAGTAAGTACTTTCATTGATACCTCATACGTACTAAATAATTAAACTGCCATTTGGAGTAATCTAAAGCATTAGCAAACATCTACCTGTATCGTACTACTACAATGGAGACCACCTCGTGCAGAAGAGCTAGACATAAATAGTACGAAGGACCTGAAACTACCGTGCTGCTGAATCACAGAGGGCCATGTCAGTTCAAAGGACTCAGAATCACACACTGAAATCTTCCACAGTTGATCGTCAGTTTGGTCCAGGGCGGCATCATTTACGCCAGCTCTCGCTCCTCCCATCTGTGTGGGAGACAGGCAGAGAGAGAGAGATGCGTGTGTCGGCTAATTCTATTTTCTGGCTTTTCGACTTCCAAGTACATGCCATAATTAGTCACAAAGGAGAAACCTGCCGCTGAATTCGGGGATGAGTGGCTTATTTAATTGCACGGCTAGGTGAAAGGTGAAAGATAAAATGGCGCTGTCACTTTCTCAGCGATTTGGCTCCTCATTTCTTTCCTTTCTGCACTCTGAGCCCCATTACATTAACTTCAACAGCTGGGATACCTATGATTGCCAGACAGGGTGCAGGAGTCATTGTATCTCCTTCAATGAGGCCCTTAGGTAGTTCTGGTACATCACTCATGAGTACAAAACACCCTCAGCTCTGGAGGAAAGGTGCTTTTAGCACCAAATACCAATGACAGCATACACACCACAGTCCATGTGCTCTTGGACAATACATCAGTCTCTTTATTCTCAGCATGCTGAGGAGAGAAAAAATACTTTCTCTTTTTAGCCTGAGTACCCCTGCAGAAATCTGGGAGAGCACATTTCTCTCTTTCAAATATACCAATTATATGGAAGGTGGAGTAGAGACGATCTGTTTCCCGCTGACTGGCTGAATACCATGCATTTCCCTGGCACTATCCTAAGGGCTAACTGCTCTTGCCTCGGCCTCCGGGGTGCTGGCAGAACTTCAAGCACCTTCAGAGCCGGCTTTCATGCTTGTGTAAAATCTGCTCCAGAATATCCTCGAATAAGAAAAAGGTGAGAGAAACCTTGGAGGGCAAAGTATTAGCGTCAGCGCTGGCCTCATTTCCAGTTCTTGCATGTACCAGCAATTAAAAAGTAAAATGATGGCAAACTGATGGTGTTGATGGTATTGGAAAATTAGGAGGCCCATCAACCCATTGAAGGTAATGAGCTATTTAATTGTTATATATGGATCTCAGCGGTCATAGAGGATGATGAATTTCATATCAGATGTCATTTCCCTTACCTTCTCTCTTGTCAGCAGGTCATACAGACTGCCTTGTTAATGGTGAGAGTTGCTTCTTTTTACCTGAGTCTACTTCAGGTTGTACATCCCTCTTCTATTCCTGCAGGACATATTGAACCTGGCTCATGCCACTGTCTTGCACTGGTGTTACATCAACTCAGAACTTTATTCTGTGCCGAAAACAGTGTGATTAGTCTTTCTAAAAAAAGGAAGTGTTTTTTATGTCCTTCTTTATAAGCCTTCCTCGGAACAAGCTGCTTCTCCAGCTCCAAACTCTGGAAACCAAACTATCTTTGATTTTCTGCCGCAACACTTCCCCTTAAACTCCACACATTTATACCCAAAAAGCACACTCACACTTCAAATACAAGCAGACGGTTCACGGGCTGTTGAGCATCCTTAGTAAATAAGAGTGCTCCATTGATTGGTGGTGTGTCACTTAATATATTCTGTTGAGAGTAAACATATCGACATGATGTGTCTAATGTCGGAGTTGCAGACAACACTGTTATACTTGGCAATGAGAATTTAACCTCAGGCAACCTCAGCCAGAACCTTGATCTCTAATATTAGCATAATTGTATTTTATGAGGGGAAAGAACTTTCAACACTGCATGGTCTAATTTTTTTTTTTTGTATATTTAATCTAAAATAGCTACTTAAACATGCACCATCGACACAGTTAAAGTCGTCCAATCACATCACAATATTGATCCCTGCAACAAATCAGTGCCCGGCCTTTATGTTCTTATACGTCACGTAGCTGCTGCCCACAGACGCGGCAGGAGGCAGAACCTAAACGATGATATTTGTGGAATTTGGCCATCTGCTCAGATGGTGAGGCAGTGTGTAGAGATGTTGACTTAATTTCATTAATGGAGATAGTGTCGTTATCTCCATAGCAACTGTAGCCTCTCATTGTCAGGAAAGCACTAAGGTCGTCGGGGGGGGTTTTGGACAAGACTGATAGGTTACGAGAGAGAGGGAGCCATCGCAGGAAGAGACGGAGGAGAGAAGAGAGAGTGAGCGAGGGGCAAAAATGGCAAATGTAGAGGAATGACTTCACCTGATGCCATCCTCACCTGATGCCAGTTATTCCTGTCTTGTTACCATGGTAACAGGCGGGATGATGCTGTCTTTTTGGGTGTGTTGCACCTTGCTATGGGCTTGCATCACCAAGACATAACAAAAAGATCACCTTTTCACCCTGCAAGAATAGAAACGGTGCGACATCCCAAAGTGACAGAGACACAGAGGGTTATCAGAGGGTGAGTTCATACCAAAATCAAATAAGGCAGAAAACCGCCGCTCCGCCGCTCTGTATGGGTTCTAAGTAAAAACTTAATGTAGTGAGTATTAGTCACAGCACAATTGATGTCCTGTTAGCAGTTATTTAACGCCTCACTGGCTCTAAGTTAAGAAACTGATTCCCTGAACACGCTGGTTCGCAGAGAATCAGTTTTTACATTTTCCATCACATTCGGCTCTGCTGTTAATGGATCCATCTGTTTGAAATCCTCCCTGACTTAAGAAAGTCTGTATAACATGACATCTTTACTGAAGAACGTACTTCCCTTCCTGCAAAGCTTTCCAGGCAGGTGTATGTTTGTGTGTGTTTGTGTATGTGTACATTTCTGTCTGCCTGCATTTCTGTGTGAGGTCTGTGAGCGAGTGTCCACAAAAAGGTGCATGAATGTTAAAGCGTTTGTCTCTTCAACTGGTTTCCATGGACTTTTTTTTTTTTTTTTTTTTTTTCAGACCTATCCAAACGCAAGGCTTAGAGCAAAATTGCACAGGCTCTGTTGAGTCCTGGTATTTAAGAAAACAAATACCAGTACTGACAGACAGAATCGGTAAAATTGGCCACACAACACTTGCTGACTTGAATCCGCCTCTGCTATACACTGGTTTCCCTCAAACAACTACTGGCGCTTCATTCTGTGATGAATGTCTGGCTGATTGATCGAGGTCAGTGAATGTGTTCAAAGTTTTTTGTGCCTCCTAATGCAACAATACCATAAACTCTACCTCTGTCTATACAGCTAGCACTCCTTCAGTTTTATTTTATTAATGTGAAGCATGTTTATGTGCCCCGGAGTTGCTCCGCTGCCACTGTTGTATGTGTGTGTGTGTGTGTGTGTGTGTTTGCCTCAGAATATAATGGAGATTAATGGTGTTGTTAGAGTGCCTGGTTTGTTCTCCCCCACTCTTTGTCTCCAACTTCTATCCATTATCATCCTGAATCCTATTGTGCAACACATATGAAGAGTATTAAAAGACACAGCAGAGTGGGAGGAAAGCAGGCAGACAGAGGGGGGGGCTAACACAACAATAACAGGAAGCCCTCAATGATACTTAAGGCACCAATCACTCATCCAACCTGTTCACCTGTTTTCCTGCATGACTCATCTCAAATACTCTTGACACCCTCACTCACACAGAATATAAAAGCAATTATTGTTCAGTCTGACAAAATCTATAATGCTGTTTAGTGCATCCTCGGGCAGTTCTATTAGAAGCTATATTTAAAACTGCTACAATGGACTGCAGCTTTTACTTCTTCAAGAAAGAAACATAATGGTGCATCCCGCCCTCCTCTCCGTCACCTGATCCCGTCCAAGGCCCAGCAACTGACAGTCATTATGATGAAATGAATATTTTTAAGCAGCATCCTATTTCCTGAAGCTGAGGTAAAAGCAGCCATAGAGTCACATGCAGCTGTGGAAGAAGTGGGCGATAAACGTAGGCAATCAGGAGGGAAGAAGATCACCAGTTGTTTGGTCATAGAGTGGCTGATCAGTAACAGCTGAAATTGTCAAACTGAATTATATGTTACATTTTTTTTTTGTACTTTTTGACAGCCGGGCTAAGACAAAGAGGAGACCTGACAGGAAGAGGAAAATCGCCCATAAACTCTTTTATTGGTGGATCAAATTATGGCCGAAATAAAGAGAGGAATAGCTGTGCTCTTATAAAAACAAGCACAAACATCCCAGGAAGCTGCACACTTCTACGCACTTTCGCACAGCCGCTCTGTAATGTTTCTTCAGTCAGCTATTTGAGGCTTAACTGTCGTTGCCTTAAGGTGCAATCAGTAATCAGTAAAGTATTTTAGTGGCTCTCTGTACAAATGGGCCTTAATATCCCAGCGGGGTTTCACAAGTGCTGCTTATCAATGCCTGTCACTCCTCTGTTACCTCAGTGTCTTCTGCCTTCCCAGGCAGAACTGGGCAGGCTCTGTGGTTTTACTGGGAATCCTGACAGTGTACTGGCACATTGTTTTACAGTGGCTGAAAACATTATTTATAGAATAATTGCTCATTATTTATTATTGATTAATTGCTTCCACTATAAACCTCTCTCACAACAGCCACCTGTGCTCCGCTGAGCCGCAGCGGAGGAGACGTCGCACGGGGGGGGGGGGATAAGATATTCCTCGGCTCCTCTAATTGAATGTCACCTTTCAACAGAAACCTGTGGCAGCCAGCTCAAGGTTAAGGCCGGGTTGATATTGCCTCTCTGCTCACTCTCATTCACTACAGTCCCTCGCTATGAATTATTCACACAGGCACAGTCACCACTGAAAAGAGGCCAACGCAAGGCAAGATAAACTCGGGCTCTGTATGAAAAACATTCTTCAGAGATGCGCACACATTCGCCTGTAGCGTTTAGGATGTATTTTGTGTTTTATGAGCCCACTCCACCAGCTCCACAACATACTTATGAATGAGATGATGCCCAATTCAGACAGTTTTACGCCAAAACCGCTCTGGTTCACTGACATTTAAAGATCGCAGTCGTGACCTTCCTGATGTTTTCCATCAGGTTCTCCCTCACACAGACTGGATCCAGATAATGAAAGTGTCACTGCTCCTCCAACTGTAACCAACACGATGGACCCAATTTCTTCGGTCATTTCCCATCTCCCATAATGCAACAGGACAGCCATTCTGTCAGCCCAAGCTGAGCGAGTGTTATCATTTTAGCGGAAACGATACAAATAGCGAAATTATGGAATAACACGCACCTGAATTCATTTTTCAACCTCACCTTTGCACACAGGTTACACGCCGCCAACAAATTATACAAAGCTTTTCAGCCAAAGTAAAAATCATAAGGAAACTAACATGGAGAAGAAGAGGTGTGTGGAAGATGTATCCACACACTGCTTTCAGAGTGTGTCTGTGAAACTAGGATTTGAATGTAAATTGCAAACCCAATGTGAAAACTGGACTAAATTGAAAGGAAAAAAGAGACGCAGGCAGATATGCATAATAGCGAAGGCACAGTTTGACCTTGCTCTACTTATTCTGTTTTTGTCACTTGCTCTCTCTCTCTCTCTTTCTCCCTCTTTCTGGTTTTGTTCTCTTTCACTAACGATTTCTTTCACCTCTGCCGAAAAAGGGAAAAAGTGAAAGAAAACCAAGTGAATGGACGGAAGCTGAAAGAGGAGGTGAGGATGTACAGGAGGAATCGGTTGATCCATAACACCACAGAGAGAAGAGGTGTTGATGAAAAAATGAGGATGATGAAGAGAGGGGAGATGAATGGGGGGGGGCACTAGTGGAGTGTGGTCAGACCCTGGAAAGTGCGGTAACAAATCCCCTGGAAAAAAGAAAAAGACAAAAAAAATGCAATCAGGGGCAACGGTGCAGAGGGGGAAACTCACCTCCAGTACAGGCACACTGTGAGAGAGGAAAACAAGATGTGAACAGAATAAACAACTACTCCTCTGCTTGTAAACATGCTCCTTAAACTCTCCCATTCTGCTGGACATTTTTAAGATTATTCAAGTATAAGAAATTGCGCCGAAATCCTTGAGAGATCTTCAAAACAAAGCTGGGCTTCTTGCAATAACATCACCTCCATTCAATAACATATGTGCCCTTTCTCTCTTGCAAAAACAACTTGTATTCGCTCAAATAATATTGCAGCTTTGACATTAGACTGAAAGCAATAACCTTTACTGTTTTCCCCTCAAGCACAGCCGTGAGTAAAATCTTTTGGAAGCTATAATGACACTGAAATTTTGCACAACAGAAAGTCAACAGCTGCTGAACCTAAAGTGATACACTGTTTTGTCCAAATAACAGTTCAAAATCCAAATATATTAAACGTACAGTGAAACAGCAGCATACAATTATTTTTTCCTAATCGATTAATTGGCTTATCATTGTAGCTCTAACAGACCGCATTGGTAAATGTCAGAGTAATGTAGTGCAAACAGATGATTTACTTCCCATCATTATATTATGCCACTGGACGCAGAGTCTGTAATAGAAACACAATCGTTCTAAATCAAAAACTCCCTTGACAATATTATAATATTACGAAATGTCAGTAAAGCAGGACAATATTATGAGGACGTAATTAACAACCACTACAGTTACAACCTAAAAGGAAAAACCACCAACACAATGCAGAAAATTAAATTGCAGTATGTAAGATTTGATATCACAGCTCTGTTATTTTCTATTAATTTTCCTGGAAAGAACAATGTAATTTCTCACTAATTATAGTCAAGTTTAAAGGCTGTTGCTGGATGTCCTCCATTTATCATTGGAAACTTTTTTTTCTTCATACAGTAAATGTCCAATTGCACCCTTGCCTGTAGACTCATTTACCCTTGTTTTGCAGTGGGCCTGCTGTGTGCTGATGAAGAGACTTCAGGTTACACATTCTTAAGCAACTAGGAATTAATTGGAAGTCTACCAATTGAGCTGTCTCTGTTTTACTCATAATTTGTGCCAAATTACATGGTTCTTTCCACAAAGCTTTCTATGAAAATATTATGAATTTAATCAACCACAATAAGAAAAGAAGTTACCATGAAATCTCTTGGGAAATGTAAAATAAATGTCTACCTCTGCAGAGTGACAACATAAATGTCAGCTTTAATGGCATTTTTATTTAATTCACTGTTTGATTTTGGAAGTCTAATAGAGGAGCCACATTTAGTCTGATCACTGTTGATGCTGACTGACAGCATGTTTAACATAATAATTCTCAGACTTTCAAGCTTCCTGCTCTTTTTGTTTGTCATTTGGTTTTGTTTGATGTGAATATTTTCTTTCCAAAACGGTTCCAGTTCACTTCAAGTTTCCGGGTAAAGATCTCAAAGATGAGTCATAATGTTGATGGCATCCCATACTGGGTTTTATTTCCATGTCAGCAGTCATTTTGGCAATGAAGAAGCCGTCTTTTCCAAATGTCTTATTCTGGAAGGCAAGTCTTCAGTTTTGCAAACCTAATGTTCTGCTCATTTTCCCCTCATTACAGCAGATATTACAGAATGGCCTCATCGGTTATGAATGAACAGATTCGGCGCTCTTGCGTACATCCATCAGGTGCTCGATGAGCTTGTTGGTTTTTGTCTCTTGGCTCTGTAATCATCTTTTCCTCACAGCGAGCGGTGCGTAGATTTGGCAGTGCGTCCCACTGAGTGGCCTTTGAGTGTTTCCTCAGTGCTGGCACGCTCATGCAGAAGAATCACAGACACTGCTGCGTTTTTTTTGGGAGGGGGGGTTTTGGGGTTTTTTTTTGTTTGTTTTTTTTAACAAATTTGCGTTATTAGACAAGGCATGGAAAACAGATTGTCTTGTTTATAACTTGCCTGCAAATTTGATTGAGAATGAGAATCAACTGAACAAACACCCAACTACTACAGCTGTAGTAGTTGATGTTGTTATTAAATCATTTCCAAATCGTTCACAGGATGAAAGCTGATTTTCAACCCAGCAGGAAAGCAGGAAAACAAAGTCCATCGCAGCAGTAACACAGGTGGGAACCATCTTGCTAACCGCTGTAACCCCCCACACCCCTACCCCTCCCCCCTTTTAAATTCTGCATTCGACTTATAATCATACACCTTACACTATATGATTAATGTGATGTGATTGTCTTACTGCGACTCACAATTGAAGATGAAAGACAAAGAGCTCAACGCCTCAGAGTAGAAGATAATAATGATCTTTACTGAGCCTGTCATTTCCTTTGTCGTGTCCGAGCATTACGACTGGAATGAAAAGACTGATTTGATTGACATGTAATCTAATTATAATCCCTGCAAAATTGAGACCATTTCACTCTGTTGCTTAGAAACAGACAGCTCTGTGTGCCAAGGACGCCTTGTCAACTCCAATAACTGTATACAGTAGCAGAGACAATTGTGCAGGATTTCAGTCGCACCTGTGAGAGGCGGCATTGCAACTCTTACATATACAGTGAAGGTGGGAGAGTGTGACTATTCTTAAATAGAAATAGTGATGATTAAAGTCTGCTCATCCTTCTCATGTACAATGGTAAATACTTTTGAGAGATAGTCTGCAAAATGTTCATAAAGTATAATGAAAAGTATAATCACCTTTTTGTAATTGATTCAGTATGATGTCATGTTTTCCTGTGGGTGCTTATTATAGCTTGACTATACACAAACTCTAACGCACCCTCCACCCACCCACCAGGACAGAAATGCCACCCAACAAACTGACATCCAAATTAGTCCAGAAAATACTCTGAATACAGCTCTCAACTGAAGCGGACGAAAGCTGTGTCTCAATTCAGGGGCCACATCCTTCGGAGGCTGAATTCAAAGACAGATTGCGTCACAGCGGGGCGGATCCTTCGTGGCCAAACCTATCCCAAGATTCATTGCCCCCCCAATAATGAAAGCACACAAGGTTGATTAGAGAGCAACTGTTATATGTCTGTTATGTCTTTCAGCTCAGTAGCTAACGGTACTACTGTTAAAGCCAGGGGCCTTAAAAACTTCAAGTTTATGTGGAAAAAAAGTTACATGTTGTCAAGGTTGCTAGGCCACAGGAGCCGCGCTCTGAAGGCTACGAAGGGCCACACCTTCGTGGACCGTGTCCTCCGAAGAATGTGGTCCTTGGATTGGGACACATCAAAAGTATCGTACAATTTACTCTGTACGTTTCCTGCTTTTCTTCGTCCTGAGCAGAACTGTGTGTGTTCGTGCAGTTAGCAGCTGATTGTATGGTTATGTGGGTGTGGAGCAGGAAAAACAGAAAAAGCAATAAAGGTATTTCATGAGGTACCTAAAAGCCTCAGGAAAATCAGGCATCTGATTAGTATTCCCTTTTCATGGTCATGGAGAAGAAAGAAAAAAAAATCCAGCATGACTTGAGCGTTTCCAGGTGCTTTTCTTCTAAGTGTTACATTTCACAGGAAAAGCTGAGAAATGATTCAAATTAGTCGACAGATTATCAGTGAAAGTTACTATTAGAAGCTGGGAATTTGCCACATTACACAAGGCCTGTTTGATGTCAGCGAAAAAGCGCTTCCACAATCCACATGGCACTATACATCTACTGTGAGAAATGCTTCAGACCGAGCTTCAAAGATTACAAGCAGGCTCACGCTTGCTGCTAAGATAACACATTGCAAGTAGATTTCCCAGCCTCACAACATAAAAGTAAGGGATGCAAGAGAAAGGTTGCCTGGAAACGCGTGTATTCGATTATATTCAAATGCAGCTCCTCGTGTGCTTTCAGCTTCACGGCTGCCGTTGTATTTGTGCGATTGAGTGGCACTTACAGACACATCGCCGCCGCTTTGCAGCTCTAGCTCTGCGCCTCTCGAGAATTTTAATCCAAGGAGAGTGATGTGAAGTAAATGTCTGTTTTCAGTGATGTGATGTTGAGGGATCGGGGCACAGTGTAGCTCTTTTTTGTTTCACACAGGCTTCAGCCTCATAGTGGAGCTCCGTAGGTCGATCCACTCTGTATCTGTGCATTGGAAATTTGTATGTTCCAAGAATCTGTTCAGTCCCGTGAGGGGAGGGCTGCCTGTTTTCGAAAAAAAATAAGTGCCCATACTGCACTCCTCATGAATAATATAGATTGAACTTAACTTATTTAATTTTTCTAAGTGGAAGACAGGGATGGATGGCAATTTCAGAAGAACGTCATGTCTTGGTTATCGCAATTTAACATTCATCAAACACTGCTCAAATACCAGCAATAGTGAGACATCCCTCCTCTGTGGTTCTACACTGCGGAGAAGCGAGATCCAGTTTAGGTTCAGCTCCCCTGAGCCCTGCTGCTCTGTCCATCTAATAGACTGGATGATCTTGCTCGCCCTTTCAAAGATATCTTTACCAGGGCAGCATCACGTGCCTCCATATCAGTCAGCCAGCGAGGGCTTCCCAACTGTAATAAAGTTGGCTGCGGAGAGCCCTGCCTCCTCCTGCCTCGCCGTCAAGGACCAATTGCCTCTGCCTCACAGCCCCGAGGAGTCAATGTTCTTCGCTCCCTGATCCATCAAAGTCTCGATATGTGCAGCGGTGGTGTGCCCTTTCAAGCAAAGGGGTCAGAGTTCTTTGTGGTGTCCTTGATTTCATCAGAGTGGAGGGGATGAGATTGATGGTTTGTAGCAGGAATTCCCACCAGCCGACACGAGTGTGATGCACTTCGTTCCTGGGTCTGTAAGCTAGTCTGGAAGTCTGGAAACCTCCACCCTGTAGGCCAAGTGGAGGAAGAAACTTCAACATCTTAACCAGACATTTCTCGCAGCAGTCCAGTGAGTGACAGCGTTAAACACTATACAGTCACTTTGTTCAGAATGTGCGTTTTGACACTAAGAACAGACTTTCACCTCTGCCATGAGCTGTGTCACGGTCTCTGGCCCCAGTCTTCGTGTGGTGTAGCTGTTCCTCCAGATCCCCTCCAGGATAACGGTATGGAGGATTTTCTGGGTGTTCCACTAACTCTGGTCAAAGGTGCTGTATATTCTTCATGTCCAGATACTCCTCTACCCAGGCACCTGCTGTGAAAACGAAGGGGCCCAGTGCTCCCCGAGCTCAACCATCAAAGCTCCCACCGCAGCTCGGAGCTTTAATGAACCACCCTTTCTTAAATCCATGCTGTCAGTTTCACTGCAGGTGATACAGTTATCACGGTTCACCCACCAAGCCTTCTCATGGGGCACAGAGTGTGCTTGACCTTCCATTAAAGGTCAGCTTATCAAAAGCAGAAGGGACCTTCAGAGGTCAGTGTAGGGGTTATCTGTGGTGCAAGGTAACAGGTTATTAATGAAAATGTAGTCATCAGCTGGAAAGGGTTCCTTGAGTTATCCTTTAGATCTTTGTTGACTCTGACTCTGCCAAGAACCCATTCAGTTTTGGGCCAGATTTTATTTTAAATTTGGGCTTTTTAGCCAATCGATCAGTCAGACCACCGCTTTGATCCAGACTGAAATATCTCAACAATAACTGGATGAGCTGCCATGAAATTTGGTCCAAACATTCATCTCCCCTTCAGGATGAATTAAAATACAACTTTTGGGATTCCCTGATTTCTCCTCCAGCATCATCATTCGAAATGTAATTAGACCATAAACCCCTTCACAGTAGATGCACCATCTTGTTTTCAAGGAGGTTCCTCAGGCACAAAACACTGGGGTTTACACACATTTTAATAATAAAAAGTGCATAAATAGTAATTATGAGAATAAATTCCAACAAAACAAAAGGTCTTACACCATGCCAAACTACAACTACTACATCTGTTACAAGTGTCAGCTGTAAGGAGAAAATAATATAAAATAAAAATAAAACAATTGAATAATACATTTATGATATACTGTATGTCCAAAATTACATAAGGGTAAACAAGTGTTTACTTTAAAAAGGACTGACTCAGCATAAACTACAAGTGTATTTATGCTTGTACAGTCTAGCGGGGCGTTGCTAGTTTTTAAGAGGTACACACATCCACTATTTACAAACAAGAACCTGGAAAAGGAAAATTGAAGCTGCTCCTCGAAATGAGTCTCATGTTTCCAACAGCTTTTTTTATAGTGCAGCTGTCAAAATATGACACGTAATTTACATAAAATGCCTATCAATATAATTACGCACACGTCTCCTCGTGAATGTTTCCATTTGCTTTATATCATGTTTCACCACCCAGTGTTTAATGAGTGTTGATGAGTGTCTATTTATTCAGTCAGTATGATGTTCTCTTTGTGGAGGGAAGTGACGTGAATGAATAACATGATGTTATTAATGTACAGCCAAGAATTTATTATTCCTCTGCGCCGGCGACTGCCAGGGCCGGAGACATAATGTTTTCAGGTTGTCCGTCCCATTCTCATAAACGCGATATCTCAGTAACGTCTTGAGGGAACTTCTTCGAATTTGGTACAAACATTCACTTGGGCTCAGGGATGAACTGGTTAGAATTTGGTGGTCAAAGGTCAAAGGTCACTGTGGCCTCACAAAACACATTGTTGGCCATACCTCACAAACTCACATGCTAATTATGACACAATTTAATACAAATATCTAGTAGGATAAAATGATGAAGTGATGACATTTTTATATCCAACTTCGCTGTGGCATCATAATGTTCTCCAAACAGACCTCTGGCCATTATTAATGCTATAACTCAGGAAGGGGAGATAGTGACCATTTCCTCCCGGCGGAGGCATATATAGTTCTAGTTCTACTTTACTAGTACTACTTCTAGACGAGTTATATTAAGAATGGAGAATATTTCAAATAAAATTTCCCTATGTAGGATCAAAGAGACATGTTCATTGACTTCATAATGACAGTAAAATATAATTAACCATTTCTTCCAATTGTTTTTATGTAAATGTCCTTTCCTCGTTCCTCCATGTTAATGGTTATACTCAAATTCAGAACCTGGAAGAGCATTATCTAAATGTTCATGATGTACACGTACCTAAGAAGATGAAATGTCTGATACACAGGATAATCCAGCATATGGAAAATAGTGTATCATTAGTTGTAACTTCATGCTTGAGCAGCAAAAGACAAAAGTATATTTCATTTTCTTTAAGTACAGTTATAGTACAGTTGTATTCCAATGATATCCTTTTAAAATGGAAATCATGCAGAACAGTGACAATTACAGTCTTACATCTCAAACGTCATCAGATACCCTTTATGGACAATATACACAACTATCACGCAGCTCATTCACAATCTCTGATGAAGAAAACGGTCTGAAACCTTTCTTCTCAAATTATTATCCTCGATATGTTCTCCTTATCATATTCTCATGCCAGAAATGTTCACATAATCTGCACAATTACCAGCTCATGAACTCCACTTGAGATGTATCCCTGTATGCACAGAGGATACAGGGTATACCACCTTTATTCAAAAAGAGATAATTGGTCCCTCTGTGTCTGCACACCAGTCGTCACACTATATATGCACGGAGAGGCTCTGCTGTAGCCATGGTAACTGAGACTTGCACAGATACCCCAATTTTATTTGAGCAAACATACATCAATAAAAACCATAAAGCTGCTAGATCCCTCTGTGTCTGCAGTCTCTTGAAAATTCGCCCACTCGTTGTGTCCATCTGCTTACTTCGTTTTTACGCCTCCTTGAAAAACTGACTAGATAGTAACATGTTCACTGGTGCAAAAAAAAAAAAAAAAAAGGCAATATGTAGAATTGTGGTTAAATCTGGATATTAATGATTCGACTTGGACGAAGCACGTTCCACCAACTGTGGAGCTGAAGGTCACCGCTGAGAAAAGTCCTCTAAAGCCAAAGCAAGATGAGCTGAGAGAGAGAGAGAGAGAGAGACACAGAGACACAGCTCAGTTACAGCCCTGTTCGCTCCAGCTGTGAGGTCGTTAAAGTTACTGCTCTTCATGTATTTTCTTTTTTGCTGAGAAATATGAAGTAAGAATATCGATGTCCTTATCAATAATGTTATGCTAATGATTTACAGGTTTTCCTGTACAAATTAAAGGGCCAATCTAGCAGTTCGGGACATTTCAGTTAAATCTATCTGTATTATTATGTAACACTGGTATTTATAACCACCCGGCACAACACAACACTGTCAGCTAAGCAGTTTATTCATTTATGAGGACTTTCATAGTGAGCATCATTTAGAATCCATTTACATGAGGTTTTAGTGGAAACCTCACTGGATGCACAGTGACATCTTCCCACCCAAGATACTCTTCAAAATACCATCACTGTCACTTTGCTGTGCTTAATGTGGAACAGTAAGACATTCAAGTCCAGCATAAATTACTTACTGCTTGAGGAATATACTGCATATTATTGTGCTGTCCCAAACATGTGTGGGCACAACACCTCACCTTACCTTTTTCATACTTTTTAAATATCAAGGAATGTGTCTGAAATATAATATTTAATTTAACAAACAAAAACAGGCAAGAATGTCAGAATATCTTTGTTTATACAAAACAATGCAAAAACATTCCGTAAAAGTCATGACCACAATCTCAATACATAAGGTTACGACTGTTTTTTCTTCTTCTTTTGAATCGTAAACTTGTAATAAATCAATTTGACCTGTGTAACACGGCTAACCTAATGACTTACACTCTGTAGGACACAAGGGAGCATTGTTAGATTTAAGGGAACTTTCCTTTCCAGCTTGTATTATATCAACCATTGTAAGCTCAAAGAACAGTTGATGACTTGAGCTCAAAACGGATCAATAACAATCTGTAGAACAAAACTGAACTCTATGTGTTGTGTGAGCTGCACCAAACTATTTCTCACTGATGGTGGAATTCCAAGGAAACAACAGACCGAAAGTCGTGGTGCAGTTTCACATCGGCAGCTGCTCTACTTTAATTTAGTCATTATGTCTCTTTAATGCAGATAATGATTATAAGCAAAGTCCCTCAGAGGAGGTTATTGTAATTATATAGTTAATTAGTGATAAACACACTCTTGCTTTTCCTTTCCCCCAGTGTGTAATTCACTCTTTGTAGTCGTGCCAGATGATACCAGCTGCCCTTGGGCCTCATTTACAAAATGGGTTTTGGCATCTTGTTTGAATCCCCCAAACTATCATTTCAAACTGTAAGATTAAAGGATAAAATGTATCAAATCTAATTGTGGTGTTAATAATTGAACTAATCTTGTGATCTTTGAACGGCGGAGACTCTTAGCATTGGACACTTGTTTTGAGTTTTAATACTGAAATATCTTGTGTTTTCAAATTCCATTACTTTCCGAAAAGTCACTTTCTGCTCAGTGTTGCCTGATTTTCAGAGTCACTCAAGAAAGTATTACATATAGAATACTAGTATAGAGTAAGTAGTACATATTTTACAGTATCTCTAATTTGCAGCTTGTTGTGGCAGATATTGTGGAGGAAATCTCAGATATTCTTTAATAAACCAAACCAAGCCAGCAATTCTTTTCTTACGCACGCATTTTTTTTTTTTTTATAAACGAGACCCACTTGATAGTTTGTGCAGACTATTGCAAACACCCTTAATCTCAGCACTGCCATATGCATTCAGGCTGAACGCTGTTGCTGTGCAAAAAGAAACAATCTGTCTTCTTTAGGTTATCGTCACAGCGGTATCATTTCCATCTCTGCCAGTCTTATTTCTCTTGTGTGAATATGCTGCGCATGATTTCCATATTGATATTCATGAATCCTGTTCAGACATACAAAGTGACCATTACCAGCTGGACGAGATGGCACTGAACGCTGATGACAGCTCTTTATCTCACATTTCAGGATTTATGTCTCTATCTTCTGCAGGATGTATTACACTCCTGCTGCAAACCTTTTTTTTCCCCTCTGTCAAATCACATCAGACAACATATGAAATACTGCCACTATGGTAATAACAGTAATACGCAAACTATCACGTGCTCAGAGGTACAGCTCAGCAGGTCACCTATAAATCCAAGTGACCAATTTATAAAACAGGGACTGTAACAGTAAATAAATGTGTAATAAATAAAGAAAAACAAAAATACAACCAGTGTTCCAGACAAAAAGCAAATATCACATCGTTTATTAGTTTCAAAAGCTGCTGGCACAAATGTAAATTGTTCTGTGGCACATCCATAACTGATTAGGCTGCTACAAACATCAAGTGGTTTCCTTCACACTGAAGTATTGTTTGAACATCCTGATGCTTTTTCCCAAACCCTTTTTCTAACAACTCAGGAGCCAAACTAATTATAGATCCAGCCTTTTCAATATACTTTTTTATATAACTCGATGTTCGATTTCAACAGCATAAGGAAGTGGCCACAAAACTCCAGTGGATAACATATTAAAGCTCCCTACTGACCTCAAAGGACTTTAGCGAGGGAAGCCAAACCTTGACTGTATCTTCAGAAATGTTCAGAACATTTTCTGACCACTTCATTTTTACATCACTATCAATATAGACTTTAACGTTGTGAAACTGAGGCATTAGCATGTTATCAAACAGCGGTTTTGCAGCCACCTGACTGCGTCTGCTTCAACAAGCAGTGGTACACAGGTGACTGAGCGGGGAGAAGCTTCACTATCTCACACAGAAGCTGAGAGAAATGGATCTAATTATTCTGTTTCACCATGTGTGGCCACTAGAGGGCACTGTTGCATTCATAAACAATGGACGAGCGATAACAAATGAAGGAGGGACTCTGCAGATGCACATAAGAGTATAAGCATATGAGTGTGCGTGCGTTTGTACATGCATGTCAGTGAGCATGTGCACACAAGTATGTGCAATAGCTGGTATGTCTCAATTATGTTAATCTGTCCTGTAACTTCATATCCAAGGCTTTCTGTGAGCAGCAGTGCCATTTGTTTCAATTTGATGCTACTTACTGTCTGTTTCCCCTTAAATGAAAAAGATGCACCACCACCGCAGGGCTCCACTTGACATGGAAATAAAAAATATTGCTTGTCATGGCTGTCAGACCACATATACCCGGTCAGACGGTGCTGCTGACATTTCCTATAGGTGTCTGTTTTATTGCCTTGGCATTTAGAGTGAAAGCTATACAGATCTCACTGGCACATAGCTGGACAGAAAAAAAAAGAAAGATGCATTTGGATCACAATCACTGTTTCCATGACAACATCAATGTTGACAACCGGGGGAAAACGGGGGTCTGCCATTTGTGTGAGTGCTCGTTAATGAGAAGAGAATAAAACAACATGCGGGTACTGAATGGAGGTGGCTAAAATGACGTTAAAATTAAATGGGTGAGTGTTGCTTCGCTCACAGTCGGCTGTTTTTCCTCTGCAGCAGTTGGGGGAAAATGTCAGATGCTGTGTTGAGCAGACAGACTCCCAAGTATCAATGTGCACAGGCTTAAGTATGTTTGCCAGGGGATGGCTCACAGTGGCTTCTAATGCAGATTACTGCAGGCCTCTCTACAGTAGACATGAAACCACAACAAATAGCCATCTCTTGATTTTAGCTGAAAAATAAACTGCCTTGTGGGAGCTAACGGAGCAAACAGTTCCAGAGGATATGGAAACACTCCTGACACAAAATACATGTAGATAACACTATGCCATTCTCATGCTCAATGGCAGAATGAACTACTAATCACCCTGTTTGTCTTACATTTTAATAGGTTTGATGTATGGTATTGTAATCGACAAGGCTAAACATAAGGCACAGCAAATACCAACTACTTAGCAGGATTCTCAAACGGTAAATATAAAGCATTAGCAAGATGTCAAAGCAGATCTTTTCAGCGTTCATCAGGCAGCCCAGCTGCTTGAAGGGATGAAATGAGCCATCTGATCTTTTTGTTTCAGTTGTGGAGGCTTTGGGGAATCGGGACACACTCAGAGGATATGATGAGTCGGCAGAGATCTTATTAGCAAAACCAGTGTGTATTATTCAAAGAGCTGGGGGATGCTTGTGTTTCTGCATCTGATTAAATTATTATTATCCTGTTGAACTTGATTTGAGTTTTGACAACTGGAGCTTCTCTTCAGCAGAGAAAGACGACATCGTTTTGGTTCAAACTCCTCAAAATGAAGCCGTAGTTACATACCAACCAACGTGACACAAATTTCCCGCTAGATACAGAGTGGTGAAGAGTTAGCAAAGTGAAGTCAATTCTATTTATTCATATATAGCACAAAATCACAAAGTATGTCTTCTTTTCATTTTCATTGTCATTTATAGGATGCCAAAAACCTAAAAAACAATCGTGTTTTTCTTTATAACTGTAATATCTAACAGAATGTCTGTACCAAAAAATCCATTCAATTGTTGTTGAGATATTTCAGCCTGGACTAAAGAAGTAGATCAACGGACCAGCACTGCCATCCTATAACTGAAGGCAAGATAATGTATTAATAAAAAACCTCCCATCTTAAACAAGTCAGTTAACTTGTCCATAGCTTGACCTTTTCTCCAGATTTTTAATTTGTGTTCATAACCATGAGGCAAAATAACACTGGCCTGTTGGGTGTGAAGGGAAGTAGGGACAAGATTTATTACAGAAGAGTTGCTCTGCATATTGCTGATGGATGACTACCTCTTGGCTTATAAGTAAATTGTAATCAATTCTACACTTCCACCAGAAGAATTTTAAATTTGATTACTTAGAGACAAGTAGATCCCTTCAGAGGTTGTGTTTAACAGCATCAGAGTCACAGTAACAGATCTGGACTTGTATCTAATTGGAAACTTTACTTTGTATCATTCAGTTGTCCAATAGAAACAGAGAAAGACCAAATTTATTACTACACGTTAACACCCTCCATTTTTTACTTTGGTCTATCCCGGGCTCTGTCTCTGCATCATCACTCTGCATGCCTCCACCTCCTTCAAATGCTCCTCTTTACATTTTATTAAAGAGGGTACAGCTGTTGAGAGTGGTGGGGTATTTTTTCAATGGTTCCGCCATCTGCCATGCAGAGTAGCCTCACACTGTTCACTCACAGCGAGCCAGTCTTCTTCCTGCTTTGGTTGAGTACCCTCCTTTGTGTTGTAATCAGTCCTGCACAGTGTGCGAGAAATCATACCCGGGGACACTTAGAACAAACACATGGAAATCAGAGCAAAGAATAAACTGATGTTCTTACTGTTGGTTTTCTTTTTCTACAGCCACGATGTTAATTCAAGAATTATCCAAGAGATTTATTGGCACCTCCAGTAGCAGGATGGTGATGATCGGTCAGTTGTTCTGTCCATCTGTCATTTTGGTGCAGAGCTCAACCACTACAGGTCAAATTTCCATTTGATATCATGGATTTTTCAGTAATCTCTTATAGTTCACTGTGGAATTTTTGACTCCTTCTCAAGATTTATTTTCTTATATTGGGACATTTTATTGTACATTTTTTTTCATCAAATCATTTTTTTTAATCTAAAGTTACTATTGGTAGAATATCATGATCATGTTTGGTGGGGGTAGTGGCATGCAGCAATGTGTCAACAACCCAATATTGTCAAAGTAGGAATTTTTCAAATCAAATTCTATTGCCTACATAGTGGGTTTAACAACATGTATCTCAAAGTCTGTTGCTATTCTGTGTAAAATACCTGATCACCAACTAAAACAACCTCTGTGTTAACTGCACTCCAAATCATCCTCTCACAGAAAACAACATAAAACAAGAATGAATAGTGATAACAAGATGGACATTCAGTCTAATTATAGCTGTGGAAATTTCCTATTTGAATTCTGCAGCTCTTCACTGGTTTTAATGGATAAAAATCAGATTAGTGAAAATGACCCTTTACTATGCACTTAATAATTTTAATGCTGATCTTTCCATTAAGAGTCTATTAATAGAGGCAAGGTTTCACCTTTGCACCCACAATGCAATTAGTTGCTCTGTGGCTGCTTAGGATGCTATTGATGTCCTACTTCCAAATCCTGCATGTGGTCACATTGTACACATACAACATCGTCAGAAAAGCCACAGATTCAGGGGATCTGTTTGTTCTGTTCCTAATTTGTCCATTATTGTCTTTGATTTTCTTCTGTTCTGTTCCCCTCTTCTTTTCTGGTTACATCCTGGATCTAAACTGATATACTAGTTTGAGAAATCCTCTACAAACACACTCTCTTTTCAATATATACATTTTCAGTGTTAACCATTTAGTTGTCATGAGACACCAAATAAAGCAGTTGTGCGAGACTTCAGTGAGTGTTACAGTATGTTCATGGAAAAAACTGTAGTACTTTGAAGTACTACCAACCTGTATTGTCCTTTCACCCGAAGAGCTGACACCTCTGATAGGAGTGGCATCTTTAAAGGCCAGGTGTCTGGGCAAGGTAACATCTGCTGAGGAGGCTCCTTTTCATCCAAGCATGAGGAACCAGATGCTGTCTCTGCACCACACCACCTCCATAGAGATGTTCTATCTTGAGATGAAACAGACTGTGGGAGTGACAAATTAATAGTGTGTCCCTATGGGCATGTTAAAGTTAATGAACATAGTTTTACATGTTCATTTGTGCACCCCAGCATAATAAACACAACAACAAACAACTAAAAATACCATGTGTAACCAATCGATCTGTGGCCACTTTGCTTGCCTGCTGCTCACAAAGCAGATTCCACGTGGTAGCTGTGGTCAATATCTCTGACCTGGATATCCAGCTGCTTTCCAACACCATCTGTGTCGATACACAAATTCATTAGAGATGATGCCCACAGACAAAGCATTGGTCATGCAGCTGTTGATCTATAATGCTATTTTAAAAAGGAAGAAATAGAATTGACAGCTCAGCATATGAATGGTAATGAAAGTAGGTTGGTTGATGTCCAAATGACTATCAGACTCTAACCTCTTTGGGATCTCATTGTATACTGAGCTGGAGCAGTGAAAGTGTGTCACACTGCAACAGCTCGGGTGCACTGTTGGTGGCCTGGACAACTAGGGCAGACAATTGAGATTGGGCAAAGCCAGAGGACAGAAAAAGCATTGGAAATCAGTTCTACTTAGCCTGACATGGTCCACTTGTGTGTGTCCATTTCAAACGATGGTCTCAGGCTCGAGTCTGTACAGAAAGGATCACCAAAGACTGTGCGAAGTAGGGGAAAGAAGGCGATTGACATGGCTACTCTGCGACGCCAACCAAGATCCAGAACATCCTCAACTCGGCAGGATCGTGGCTCCTGTTCTTCCACCGCGTCTTGCCCTGTTTTCTCTGGACCATACAGTGACCAAGAAGAAGACCCTCCACTGCGCCGCCAATCCTCTCCTCTACTCAAAGGCTCTCTTTCCAGTCTCCACAACTCTACCAGTCCAAACCCCAAAGGTTCCCTTTCTAGCCTTCAGGGATCTATTCCCTGCCTCCAAGGATCATTATCAAGTCTCCAAGGATCTCTGGCCAGTTTCCAGGGCTCTTTACCCAACCTGAGTGGAGCAGTTTCTCGGCTGAAGAGGCGGTCGCTGGGCAGCCTGGACAACTCAAGCCCCAGCCCGAGTGAGCGGAGTACCAGCCCTAGCCTGCAGAGCGGCAATGGCAGCTCTAGTGATGATGATGGCAGTTGGGACACAAATAGCTGGAGCTCAGGGGCCACCTGCATGCTACGGACTCCTGTTAAGCAAGATAGCACTGAGGCATCAGGGGAATCAGGTGGAAAGCCTTGCACCACTGACCAGGCGTCTGGTACTGCGATAGCTGAGCCTGAAATCATTTACCAAAATCTTATCTTCTCACGCCCTGCTGCTAAAACTGAAAGCAAAGAAGATTCTGCTCCTGAAAGGGCTTCCACAGTACTTAGGAAAGACGCAGGAACTCAGAGTGTTTCCTCACCGTGCCCGAGTAAAAACGTTTCTGCAGTCTCATGCCACCAGCGAGACGAGAAGACTGAGGACAGGCGCAAGTTCTCACAGTTTCTGAATGAGGTGACCTGCAGGGTGGTCAAAATTAACGGTGGTCCTCCTCAGCAACAGTCCACCCTCCGACATCGCCACCCGTCTCCTCCACCACCACCACCATCAACCCCATCCCATCCACCTCCAGCAAGTACTCTACATTCAACACCAATAAACCCACCACCACCACCTCTATCTGCATCAGCAACAAACCTGTGGTACAGCCCAACCAGTGCAAACCTGCAGACCATCAAGGAGTATGATTCAAAGGACATTACCACTTCTATCCACCAGTGGAGCAAGACACTACCCAGCTGTAAGATCTTGGAGCCCGGGGATGTGTTGAGGAAAGTTAAAGGGGAAAGTCACTCATACCAAGAACACGATCTGGAGCAATGTACTAAGATCCAGGCGCAGCCCTCCACTGGAAGACTTTATTTAGAGACAGACATTGACAGAGTGAGGCGACTTGATGAACTGGTGGCTAATGGCACCCTGGGGAAAGAGAGGAATGAGAAAGGACTGGAGAAGGGTATGGAGAGAGGAGAGGAGAGAGAAAGCAGGATCCAATGGGAGAGAAATGGAGGTTTTGGGATGGAGAAAGTGAAGGAGAGGGAGAAGAGAAAAGAAAGCCCCTGGGAGAGAGACGGAGGCGGTGAGAAAGGAAAGGAAAGGGATAAAGGGAGAGAAAAGCCCTGCTGGGAGAATGACAGAAGGAAGGAAAGAGGGAGAGAGAAAGAGAAGAAAGTGGTACTTACCAGTTATGAGCCCCCTCCTCCTCCATCAGCTTCCAGTGGATGGAGTAACCCCTGCCCTGTCTTCAGTTGGCCAGAGGGATTTCCAAGAATGTCCTACAGGTCTACCTCACTGCCCAGACCTGTCAATATCATTGTGAGTACCCCAATAATTAAAATGTACAGAATGCATATTTTCTCACATACATCTGGTGGTAGAGCAGTGACGTTTTGGTTGTATTGTGGTGACTCCCCAGGACAATTTGAATTGAATGGAATTTCATCTGAACTGCTCATAACAATTGAAAAGCACATATAAAAGTTTGACAGCAACATTTCTTAAAAAAAACAGTTTGTAGTTATTTGAAGCCGGTTTAAGTTTTAACTGAACTTGTAAGCAACAAGTCCTTGAATCCAAACCTGCAAAAGTTCAGGCTTATTGACAGTTAGCTGTATCACAACCGAGAGTTTTAAGGTGAAACACACAAACTTAATAAATGAACAAAAAAAAAAAAACTGTAAAAAAAAAAAAATGAACCAATCCAGATTTTAAGATACTGTGAGCAAAAAGACATTAACTCAGGTAAAATGTTGTGACTATTAAAAGAGAAATGGAGCCAGAACATGGCATTTCATTCATAGTTAAAATGAAAATTTGTCATTTGAACAAATTATGAAAAGATTAAGTGCAGCAATTACAGATTAGGCAATTAAAGATGCTTTTGAGGAGATTTTAAAGGTTTTATTTTCTTAGCAGATTTATGATCAGCACTCGGCCAGTCGTATGAAGGATGATCATGGTTTCAGCTGTCCTCTTATTTTTCATTTATTTAAAGCAAGATAGCTTCATCCGTAATTTGAAAAAAATTAATCCTCAAACTATGTCCAAAGGATCAAATTAGCTGGATAAGAATTAACAGGATCATTTTAGCCTTTTAACAAAATGTTAGCCTTTCCTCCTTCTAACAATATCTGTATATGGTAATAACGCAAGCCTATATGTTTAAGGGCAACTAGAATCTTTGGGTACAGGTTTTTTTTTAAGTATAAACATCAATTGCAGGACTGTGAATGTGTCATTACACATCCACCAGCATGACCTCCACACTTTCACTTTATTTTTACTTTCTGCCTCACTACATAAAAAAGGCATACCACTCCCTGCGGTGGCAGCGAACATTGGCACTGGATGTAAATCATGAGGTGCAGAATTGTCCAGTGTGAATGGAATTCCTGGGGATAGCCTTCTGGGTTACACAACACCCTGTCAACAAATTTTAGAAGAACAATTTCTTTGGTAGAAAGTGTGAATATTTGGAGACTAACCTAGGTGATGCTGCATCCCACTGCCTTTCTCTCAACACCTATACTGGCAGTGGAAGAGTGTAAACCATACCATCTGCCTCTATATCTAAAGTGTGCCAGCCGCTGCTCTTGACGTGACAGCAAAGAGTTTTTGGCCAGGAACATGAAGGCTTTCTTCGACCTTATGACCACGCACTTGCTCAAAGTAGTAGTGAATATGGTGTCAGTTTAATTACTCTACATAAAAAAAGTATTTGCTTGAAGTTTGATAGGGATTTTTTCTAAAATTAGTTTAGTGTCTTGATAAAGGTTAGAAGTTGGTCTAAATCTGCATGTGGATGTTTCAACCACAGTTTAAACAGTGTACAGGTTAGAGAGGAACTGCAGGCTCTTACTGCAGTTTGACTTAAAACCTTCAACACCCAGGATCGAGCTGAGGACTGCAGATACACACCACATCTCCAGCCAGCTGAGATTTTATTACATTATATGCACTTATTATGTCGTGCACAGTTACTTCATTATGAGTTATTGTGAGTATAATTCTAAGAAATTCTTACAGAGAGAAACATACACTCTCCGCGCAGCTGTGTGTCATGTTTCCTCATAGTGCAGTAAGAGTAGATGTAGATTGCTGAAAATCTTGAGCAAATTGAATAAGATTACACAAGCCTGTGATGATTTCACTCCGTCTTTATTCAAGGCTTTGATATAATGTATTGCATCACGTTCCTCCTTGTTAGTTCAATATTACTCTTCTCAGACTTATTAGAGGTGAATCATTTATGTTTGGTGTTTTGCTTAATTGCATCTGACACATCACCCACTTGCCATACGAAATAAAAATCTGCCAACATGATTATTCATTAACGTGATGTGAATGGGGAATCTGAATTTATCTTGTGCTGTACATGCACAGGAATGTAGTGCATGTGCAGAGCATATCCTCGCTCTATTCAAACACAAAATCAAAGCATGACCTGCAGTTTGAATTAATCTTTTCTCACTAGATTTGCACTTTCACAGCCAGGATGTTCTCAAAGGAGTGCTACGGTAAAGGTCTATATTACGTCTCATTTAAATGCATTAGCATCTTTCTGCCCTGTAAACATCCAACAGAGAGATAGCAAAGAGAAAGTATTGGTCCCTTTGGCACGCGATATTAAAAATACATCCACCCTTATTTACTGTTTATTTACTCAGAGCCTAGAGTAAAGAGAGAGGATGGGAATTCAAACAAATTTCACTATGCTGCCTGGCTGCCTGTGTGAAGGTGGCTAATATATTAATAATTTAAACTCTTTCCTCCATCTTTTTTTTTGTGCTTTTGAGCCTCAGGCTTAGAAATGCCACTTAGTATTATGCCTTCTCACACCATGTTCCATAGTTGTACTGATGTTCTGCTGCGTAATGGGTGGACCTTGACCAATGTCCAGCAGTGAGGAAGCAGGGAGATGTTTGGGATGTAGCACCCTGATTAGAATTTATTCATTCGATGGCAGCTCCCTAGCAACTGTTCAGCTGAGGAACGGGTGTATGCAGTGAAAGGAATACATTTGGTATCAAGACACAAAACTGCTGTATGGCAGCTTTTCACACAGTTAGTGGGTTGAGAGTGGGTCATTCAATGGACAAGCAATGTGATTCTTTCAAGGAGGGAAGGATGGAAAGCAAAAATGCAAAAACTGTCCTTTGCACTCAGTGTGTGTGCAGGCAAACTGGAGGACAAGGGCAAATTTTCAATAGCAATATTTCATTGAGGTCAAAGGCCCACTTTTTTTGAACATATAAAGCACAGCTGTGTGCAAATATTTGGAAAAATGTGATATTTTTGTTCATTTCTGCAGTGAAAATAGATAAATACAAAATCTGCAGCAACTAAAACAAAGAGAAAAAAGTTGAACATTAATTGTGGCATTGTGCCAATAAGTCAGTACTTAGTAACACCCTTGTTTGCAGATATCACAGCTTGCAAACACTTTTTATAGCCAGTAGAAGGGTGCCCAAGCTTTTTCACATGGCGCTGTTTATTTCTTTCTATTTTTTAAGTGAATTAAATAAATGATAAATAAAGTAACAGTGTGTTAACATGTGCCGATTTATTTGTCTGTTTGCTGCAGGAGTTGTACTTACATCTTTTCACTTCAAATATAAACAAAATGCCCTATGACATGATGAAGAGTTATAATCTTTTACGTTTCAGTCCCGATTGATTTGGCAACATAGGTGGTTACTGATGGTAACGCTACTGTAGGAGCTGCATAAGTACCAGAGTTTTGTTTAAAATGTCACAACCACTGTTGGCAGCAAACAAACCTTCAGCAGCTACTGTCAGACAAAAGAGCGGCTAGTGTGTGTATTTACAATGCAGTTAAAAATAAAAAATACATTTTAAATTCATGGCAAGACTTAACTATCGATCAAATGCTTTCTTCCTGCATTATCTGTAAGCCATGGCTGCAACAGTTTTTTGTCATCTGCATCACATACTTAATGCCACAAGACTACAAGTGTTTCATAATGGTGGCCAAAAATAGGCTGAAAAGCTGAGTTTCACTGTTCCCTCTAGTTGAAGGTTTCACATCTGTTGCACCTCTGAACATGCCCAGTGTGACTGATGGGTGTGGTCCCGAGTGTACTCCATCGCACCTGTAACCACACCCAACAGTGATGTCACAGGGTACTTAGCCATCCAGGAGGACACTTCTACGTCACCATAGCAAGGTGGGAAGTGAAACCAGTGGAGGTCAGCAAAAACAAGATTTTTACCTGCTGCTGAGTTGCTCTTTAATGATTAATTTGAATTATTATTTTATTTGTGTTTACCATCTTATTCTTATCATTGTTAAGAATATGAAGATGTTATATTGTGGTATTTATAACCATTACTGACGTGAACTATCTGAGACCAGTTGATGGTTGTGGGTTACCCTCCCCTGTTATAGCAATACCAAAATAAAGGCCAACATTTTACACTTTTCACTGAATGAATGCATATCCGTAGTAGCTGCAGCTACAGATTATCATTCAGTGTTGCCTTCCAGGAATGCCTATCCACTCCTCCTCCTCCTCCTCCCTCTCTCTAGGCTTGCCCTCCCCACACAGAGGGATGCTGGGATGGAGGGATGGACAGAGGGGATTACTGAGCGTTGTCTCATTCAGTAGCAGTATGAGTCATCCTGCTGTATCACTCGAACTGTTTGTAACACCCACGCAAACCACACAACACCGCGAAGCACAGCTTACACATGCTGACAAACACTGCACTACACTCTCGCAAACCGCATGTTGAAGCGGTATACCTGTGGCATTCATTACACCTCGCTGAATCCTCAAATTATAAGTCCTGAAGCTGGCCAAAGCCGCATGCAACATGGAGCACGCAAACACCTGCAGCACACATACGTACACACATACACAGAAGTAATATCTGACTTCCTGACCTCTTCATGATCATGAGCAGAAATTCAAGAGGGTTTTATCACTGTAGTGTTAGTAAAGTCAATTTATTATTTTTTTTTTTTTTTATTGTGGACCTTGAGTGCACATATGCTCTGCCATGTCAGCTCTGGACTCCAGGGACTGCACTGAGTAATTGGTTCTGCACCAAAGAATTAAGCCTAAGTGAAAAATGTAAATGGTAAAAGTGCATGTGAGATCCACGTCATACATAATGCATGTGCTACAAACAAATGTATGCAAACAAGGCCCTGTTCTCTAATTCATCTCTATTCGAGTTTTACACATATAAGTGATAAGCGTGATGGAGCAGGAGTGAGGTGTCACCTCCATCTCGTCTGATGTTTTTTTTTTTAAATCATGTTGTATGTCGATATTTTGGGGAACATGTTTATTTGCTTTCTTGCTATGACTTAGATGAGAGGATTGATACCACTATTGTGTCTGTATGATAAATATGAAGCTATCACAAAGCCAGTTGTTTTAGATTAGCGTGGTTCGCAGATTAGCATTAACAAGACTGGAAACGGGGAAACAGCTAGCTGCCACTCAGAAACCCTAAAATATGTAAAATGCATTGTGTAATTTTTTATAATTCAGTTTTTGTATGGATTTAATGAAGGACATGAAACATTAGTGAGCTTTTGTGGTGCTGCTAGGCAGAGTTTCTTATCTTTGGACAGAGCCACGTTAGCAGTTTCCACTCTTTATGCTATAGTAAGCTAACCTGCTGGTGGTTACCAAAAAGTGAAGATATTCTTTTAAATAGATTTTCAGACATTTTACTTTGTTTACCCTCTTACTTTCCCTTCCAGAACTTTCCATGTTCTGCCATTCATCTTTTCTGTTTCTCTTCTCTCATTTCAACAACTACAGTATGTGAGCCTTGGGCACTTTCTCTGCATTTCTGCAGCACACAGCATTTTTCTTTAGCACTGCTAATCTGTCATTTCTTCCTCTGTCTCTCTCCCTCCTCCTTCCTTTACTTAATGTTCTCAATACTGATATGTGTGCAGAGAGTGAGAAATAATGGATATATTTGTTTGCCGAGACATAGCCACTCTGAGAGCTCGTTGAACACCAGATAAGAGGCACTCCACAGCATGCAGTGGCAGCAGCGGCGCCAGATAAATCTGCTTGATAAATAAATCTAATCATTTCACCCTCTCTTCTTGTCTTCCTACCAGGAATCTGATGGAGAGATGCAGCATGACACAAGGTTAGCCACTTTCACTCTCACCTATTCTCCTCCCCGGCTGTGACACCACCAGCACACCTCTCTCTCTTTTTCTTCTTCTTCTCCTCTCCATCACTCCCATATAACCCCTCCTCTTCCCATACACCTCCTCCTGCTCCATTCAATTCTCAGCTCCCTCTCTCACTTTCTCTCTCTCTCTCTCTCCCCTTGTCTCTCTCTCTCTGCCTACCAGCTTGTCTCCAGTCAGAATTAGAGGAGGCTTTTGCTAAATGCATGCCGCTCTGAGGGGATGCACAGGCACATGAATATTGTGATCTTATCTGCTGAAAATGAGGCGAAAAGCGTATAAACGGTAAGGTGAGAGAGGAGGAGAAGTGCATGCCTGGTTTTTTTTAGCTGCTCTGTGATAAGTGTGTGTAGTTGCTTTGCCACACTTATGAAAATAATGACTGTTGCGAGTGCTGCTTTGTAGCTGCTGTGCCGTTCGGTCCATGTGTTGCATAGTCTGAGAGGTTTGACAAAAAGGGTTGGGTAGTTGTGCAATCAACAGTACAGCATGTCTGGAGAATATGAATACATGTTCTGCAGCGTGTGTGAGTAAACTGAAGCTTTTTGTCACTGTGATCTCTGCAGCAAAGGAGGTGAGGTTGCTCAGGACTATCTGATTTAGTTGAAGTAAATTTGCATTTTTTATTTTTCGCTCATTTGATTCAGCTGTCATTTGGATTTTACTGGCGTGAGAATCCTGGGGCGCCAAATGTTTTCACAGCCCTCAATTAACTCTCATATTCATTCACTGGGTAGGATGATACCACAGAGAGGCAATTATGGCCGAACAAGCGCTTCACAAGAGAGAAAGTTGTTCTCATTAAACCAAACTCCTCACCTTGTATAGACTAAGAGAGAAAGAGGTTCACATTGTTGTCTTTCACTTAATGAGTTGAGAAGAGGCACGTGATCACTTTATGATGCAGCGAGTAAATCATGAAGTCTTCCTCCATATGGTGCCTTTAGGTGGCTTCATAATCTGCATAACATGATCAGAACATCTAGAAGTTAATTGCTTTCACCTCCAGTCTTAACTCTCAGCATGTGAGGAAGCATTGATTTTGGAGATGATCCTCGCTTCCTGTTACATAATTAAAGCAAACAGCACTTCGGATAAGGTGCTGTCCAGAGGGAAACTTTGGGTCTTTGAAGTGAGTTTCAAACTTCCTGTACAGTGGAAAGAGCTTTAATTAATCTGGTGGGGGAAAACAATGTGGAATGAACAATGTGTGCTAACCCTTTCAGCATTTTTGAGTTACGTTAGCCTGTAATTTACTTACTTACCTAATTTACTTTGTGTCTTGGCAAATGTAGAAGAGTAAGCATAATAAGCTTCAGCTTCAGCCAACTCCTTTTTGGGCTGATTTAAAAGGATATCGCACATCACATTAAAGTGTTGACTGTTAATTGTCCAAAGATGAAGTAATAGATGTAATGTAAAATTAATATCCAACTATTTAAAAAAAAAAAAAAAAAAAAGGAAAAGGAATAAATAAAGTATCATGAGGGAAAGATGGCACTATAATTATACCCAGTGTGTTAAGCTTAAAATTGTACTGTGTATGGAATGGCAGGCAGTGCTATTTCAGATTTATTCAATATCCCTTGTCAATAAAATACACCATAACGACTCATCGTATTACATTTTCATGCATAATTCATCATCAAGTTTTCCTGGTGATACAACCAAAAGCTCTGCACAAATATTTGATTATTTTAATGGTTAAATACTTAAAATGGATCCAAAGATGTGAATTAATGAGTGTTGAAGGCTGTCCAAACAAATCATCAGCTCCACCATCCACCAGCAGCACACCATGCACTGCTCCTCCTCAGTTTTCTGAAATGATTCTTGTCATAGATAATAAGCCAACGCTTATCACCGAGAGCTGTTTTGATCTTTACTTGTAAGCTAAATTAGATCGATGCCAACAAAGTTGAGATTATCATGTGCTGACAAAGCTTTTCAAACTCCCGGTCTTCACATGCAGTGTGAACAATATGAACAGTACATGAGAAAATGGGCACATTTAGAGAATATTAGTCAGATAAAAGTCTCAGTTTTTATGAGATTTATGGGTTTTTGATTAAAGTAGATAATTGAAACTTCATAGTAAGTCTCATATTTTCCATCTTGTGCTAATTTTCTGCTTCAAAGTTTCATGTATTTTGGATCGCTGTAACTGCTATTCTTCATTTATTTTTAGATTATTAATATCCTCTTTATGAGGTGATTTGCTGAGCCTGTTCACTGGTGCCAGTCAGACAGTGGAAAATGCTGAATTCTCCAAAGACTAAAATACAAACATCACTGTCAAACTACAATTGGAAGCTGAAATGGTGACGCCAAAAGGAAAGCATCATGCACAAGAACGCTGTGCCCCTAAAGTAAAAAAGTCCTAAAAAGAAAAAAAGAAGAAAAACATTCTCACTGTCCAAAATGAAATTTGTTGAAGAATTTAGTGAGTTTCCACAAGTCCAAGTGTATTGGAAGTGTCTGTGTGTGTATATGGGAGCATAAAATCATATTCAGAGCTTCTGGGATTATCTTTGGATAAAATCAAGGACAGAAAAGTGATTAAAGCAGCACAAACAGCCAATACGTTAAAAAATGCATGAAAAAAAAAGTTGTATTGGCTTCACTTGACTTTCTGTGACTTTTAATTAGGTCTCTACAAATGTTTCAGCTTACCTTCATCGGCTGTATCTTCCCATGATCCGCTTTGCCTCCAGCAACAGCCCCTGGGAGACATAGCCCACTCTGCTTCACTCCTACTTTGAGGAATATGCCTAAAGAGGCTTTGTTTGTTCATCTCTCGTCTTTCCCTAAGCTAGGCACGTAGCATTCAAAAGCAGATGCTATGCGAAAGCTCCCTTCAGGTTAGCCCCGAGCAGTTTACCACCTCCCCGCTCCCTCATTCTTCTGTCTAATTATTTCCAAGACGGTGAAATCAGAGCTTTATGCAGGAGCCATTTGTGAGGGTGGACTACTGTAGCATGTGGAGGTAGCTGATGAGGGCTCTGCCTTGGAGCATACTCAAGGGGGTTGGCTTTGTCTTTGAGTGTGCACATGTATCTGTATTCTCTGATTTAGACCCCTGTGAATCACATGTCTAAGTCTTAAAACTCCCTCTCTCTTTGACTTCCCACCTCGCCACCCTCATCACTCCCAGGACCATTGGAGATACGCCTGTCTGCCACACAGCATTTATACAGCTCCGTCAAAGGCAACAGGACAGGGTCAGCTGAGCAACATAAGCCTCTGGAGCGCACATACAGAAGACCTCAAGTGTCATATAAACACAGACTCGATGTATTGTATGTCAAAAGAGAAGCATGTGAGGCATTTTAATGTCGCATACAGAATAGAGAAAATAAAGCTCTTCAAAATCGAGGTTTTAAGTTGATCTCGTTGTTTCCATTCAGACTATTTTAGCTCTGATGAATTATTTTTTCTTTGTTCATGCAGCTCATTAAAGCATTAGCTTCAGTACTGGTCTCTCTTGTTCAGTGTCATGGTTCAGAGACTGCTCCTATTACATCAATAATAATTTGTTGATATAGCCTCTGTCTTGTCGGGCTACAAAAACAACATGCTGTTTCAACAGACAAGAGCCTTTTTGTCAAACACATACAAACAAACACTTGCACTCTTAAAACATGTTGAATAAACTGTGCACCTATTGCAGCACTTTAGAGCTCAATAAATACCTCATTGCACCCTGGAGGGCCATGCCATGCTGCCATATGTTCAGCCTACATGCACACACTCTCACCAAGCCCTGGTCCCCTCCTGCAATGTAAAGCATGCTGGACTTCCAGATGTCCAAGCTGGGCTGCGATGATAAAGAGAAAAAGCTCAAAAATGAAAAGCACAGGATTCTTTCTGCAAAGACGAAATTTGGTCGTCATGGCCTTTTGTACCTCTGTGTGCTCTGCAGTGCTGAGCCGAGCTACTGTACAACACACACTGTGCTCTAGAGGAGGAATGGTATCTTATAAACTATAATTTCTCAATTCAAATTCAGACGCTGGTTATTTTCTGTCTGTGGAAGAAGCAATTATTTTCTATAACTCTATAAATGGATGTATGCACTTAATTGTTTTTGTAAAAGTGTGATGTGGGTTGATTTGCTGTTTGACCCTGCACAAAGAAATTGAATTGGGAAAGCAGCAGAAGTATAAGAATAGATGCATAGTAGATAAGTAGCTTAAAACAAAACTTGGAGTCTACAGCCATGCTAGCAGCTCTGTGAACAAATGCTAACAGCAGTGTCCCACCATGATCATAATGACAATGCTAACATGTTGATCCTTAGCAGGCATAATGTTTACCTTGTTCTCCATCTTAGCACTGGCTAATTAGCTCAAAAAACAGAAAGTAGATCTGGGGCTGATGGGAATGTCATTATTTTTGCAGGTATTTTGTCATAAAACAAAATACCAGACAAATTAAAGTTGTGACCTGGTGATGTGGCTATATGAAAAGTTCACCAAAGATATATTGGTTCATGAATGTCTGTACAAACTTTCACAGCAATACATCTAGTAGTTGTTATATATGATTTATCACCATAGTGGTGGACTGACTGACAGACCAACGTTGCCATCTCCAAACTTAGCCACTAGCATGTTCAAAACCTAGAATACTGCCTTTACTCTAAACTATAGTACCATATATTTACTAAACCATTTGCCATATGCAGAATGAATCATAAAAAATGAATTGAAATACTAAGTACATCAGCAGAAACAGTTGCTTTACAGTTTAAAGTTTTAAAATACTTCTCTCCCTACACAGTGTTGTATCTTAACAGACTGCGAGGCGATTACTTCTGGTCCTCCGCCAGGCTGGGAGCACAGGTATGTCACGACTGTGTTGTCGTGGCAACCTCAGCGAGGACTGAACTCAAGATGGAGAAATTGAGAAATCTTAACTCAGGCTGTGGTCTTAACACACAAACGTATAAATTGGGTGAATCATCCGTTCAGTACACTGCCTCTCTCTTTTCTCTCTCTCTCACTGTCAGACTATTGTTGCTTGTTTGACGGGTTATGAAGGGGTGAAGGGCACAATGAACTGCTAGCCTGCAACACTGTCTAGCTCTCGAGCCATAATATTGTCTACTTATGTCAGGAAACAGACAGAAAGAGAGACAGAGAAGACATGTAGTCAAGGCTTACAGCAGTATAAAACATAAAATCTTTATCAGGTTTATTAATTTCACATACCAGGAAACTGTCGTGAAGAATAAGAGTCAAATTTTAAAGAGATTGCACACTCGTGCCCCTGGCAAAAAAGGCTATTAAATTTAGGTGGGCTGGAATTGTTTTTCTTCATAAGAAAGTAAACATCTTTGGAATTATGGCTGACTTGAACTTCATTTGACCTGATTAATGTGAGGGCTATTACACTGTCCAAGATGTTGTGCAGAAGGTATTCTACTACTCTGTTGCTTTTTCAATCCTCAGTAGACATTGAAAATCTTTTTATCCTTTAACCATAAAGGAAGTAACACAATGCAAAGAGGACTCTTTTCACAACACAGTGTTATTCATTTATGTTTTTAGTAAAAGTAAAAGTCAAATTCAGGGCAAGTAAGTTGTTCAGCTGTACCTAAATTGTCCAGCTTTCAAATCCGCCCCTTGTGTAATTCTCTGCTCATTCTCACAGCCTTCTTTGAATTCTTCAGAATAAATCAGGAAAAAAAGAGAGCTCAGAGAAATCCTTAAAAGCATGTTGAATTGAAAAAGAATTCTGGTTGAAAGTTTTTCATTTTTCTGGGGCATGCAGTTTTTCCACAAAACATTTCTGGTAGATTATATACTTCAACATTAATTGTTAAGCTTCTCTGACAGAACTGTTGAGCAGCACAGAAAACAAAGATGAAGTTGGTGTTTTAGCTGATGGCCAATATTATACCGACTGCACCATCATTATATGGCTAGGCTGAGCGGAGCTAAAAATGAGGCGTGAACCTGGCCAAAACCCGACTAAACCCAACTGGTACTGCCAAATTTCAGAAACAACATGCTCTTTTGTTTTTCTTTATTTCATCCACTACGGAGTGTCTCTTTCTTTCTTCCCACACATGTATCTACCTGTGACACGTATTGACATGTGGGACTGGCAAATTCAAAGGGACAAAGATAAATTTATTAATAAACTACATTTGAAAATAGCCAAACCCAAACCTGACCTGAGGCCAAACCTTTATGCAACAAAACTGGCTTCTGCAAAGTAGAGTGTATCTGTTTTATTTTTTTTGGTTTAAATAATTAGTCGACTAGATCTGATCAATATGAAGATTTAAGAAATTTAAATCAACTCTCCACAAACCTTCACTTGACGCCGTATCATGCTGGGCAGGTAGTGTACGGTCACCTTTTGGGTTAACCAGTGTTTTTCATATTCTCTTTACCTTCAGTGGATTTCACACTGACAAAGTGCAGAAGAATAGATTAGAGGACTCCAGCAATTTAGTATTGAGTAGATATATAGAGTTTGATGACTTGCAAGAGACAGATTATAAAGCTTGATTTTTCATTCCTAGTATTGTTCAAAATCAAAAAACAGTGGATCCTGGCCTTCTCATAAATCAACTGTAGCTACTTTTGTTAGACTGTCACTCTTTAGTAAACAAGCGTGTCTTCCAAACTCCATGCCCTCTGTTAGTACTGTACGCTTTCTAAAAATGTGTAGTCTCCAAGGCCGGTCCCAGCACCTACCAGAAGCTTATGGTGTGTTGTGACAGATGGCGATCCAGACAATGTAAAGATATATTGCACTATGCAGCTTAACAAAGTCAGTTTAAATTGGACTGTGAGGAGCTGCAAGCTGGCAGAAACACGCTGTATGGTTTGGCAGGAGACAGTTACGGATGGGGCTGCGATTCGCTCCTTGTTTAAAGGTGCAGTACGTCGCCTAAAGCAAACTTAGCGTTTAGCTCGGACTGCTGCATGAAGCTCTTCCACTGAAAATGTTTTTCATGTCGCACTTTTAGTTTGGTGAGATTTGATTGACTCACTGGGAAACATCAGCTGCAGAAATGGAACCACTAATCAGGGGTTTGTCTTTTAGGTAAATGAACTTCTAGCATTACTAACAATCCACACATACACAAAAGGACAGAGACTGAAACATACTAGCCCTGAATTGCACAACACGCGCACACGCCACAGCTTGATGCGGGAAAGAGCCCCTGTGGTGACTCTGGCTGTGGCCCCCTGGTGTGATCTGATCTGATCAGGAACAGTGTGAAATCTGCCTACAAATTGTTAAAATTGATTGAACGCTTGCTGTTTCCTCTGAGGCGTGTTGTACACACACACACACACACAAGCTTTACTCACACAAATAAAACAACTCTCATTGCTATGACTGACGTGCCGTTTAAAGGGCCAAGGATACATGAAGGAGCTGGAGGGAGTTGGATGAGTCATAGCGCAGCAGGGGAAACTATTCATTATCAGTTAATTTATCCCCAGGAGCGTTTTGTGTTGGGAAACGAAAGTGTTATGGTTAAAAAGTCAGTGAATTCAAACAGATTGGCTGTTTGGCCCTGAACTCTGTTTGACATCACCTGGAACAACATGGTCAGGTCTGATATTTCTGTGTATTGCAGTACATCGAGTTCCTGATTTATACTATCATCATAACCAAAGTCAGACACTGCAGATGTTCTCAGTGACATTTTTGGATATTTTAATTCAACCTCATATGTTTTAGTGGCTCAAGTAATAATAACACATCAGGCATTTATTGTAAGAAGTTGGAGTGCTTCTTAAGTTTTTATTAGTTTCAAGGCCAACAAGTTTGTCCTCCTTAACCACTTCAGGTTGAGTCTCTTTTGATATGTAGATAGAAATTAAAGGAGAGATAAACAGTGTTGGGATCGCTTCTCAGTTGCAGTTCTTGTCTTCAGGCAGGAAATTGTGTTGACTAGTCATCATCATTGCTCTGGTGACTTAATCCACAGAGCTGTTTTTCTGGCCGCTGGTAGTGGAGCATGCACAAGAGACTGTTGTATTTCTGGAGTCTTGCATCAGAGGAAATACACAACACATGGCTCTCAAGCAAAGCTTCATCCTCTGTGGTATATCATACCAAGGGAAAGGTTTTTGGTTTTTTCATATAATGTTACTAATTATCACCTCTGCTTATGTTTGGTCACTTTTGGCTTTTGATTTATTTAAATTTGGACCTTACTTTTGTAGTTTTGGCCACTATTCATATCAGTAACATTAACATTGTATTTGTCATGTTCATTGCTAAGGTCTGGGAATGCAACATCACTAGAAATAAGTGAAGTATTCCGAGAAATATGGTTAGTCAGATAATCATACAGTCCACCAGGTTAGCCAAAATTATTTGGAGGAGAAAACAAATATAAAAATGGTAAAATAATTACCTAATCTGCTTATTGTAAACATCCATCACGGCTGAATAGACAGAGATCCCAGTTCATATCTGATGTAACTTCTCGGTATCGTGTGCAATCACCCAGTATTCCCAGCGTTATGGGTGTGATCACTTTTGGTGTAAATAATTAGCTGATGGTTAGACAATGACTTTGTCAAGGACCACTTGTGGCCATGCAGATTATGACAGATGGCTGTCTGTCAAGAGCAGTCATTGGTTCCTTTCAAACTTGATCACATTTCTCTAACCTGAAGTAGAAGCTTTTGTGCCTCAACCTAACCAAACTTTGAAGCAGTAGTTTGACATTATGGGAAATAGGAAGTGTAAATACGGGGATGAAAAAACAGGGGATGTGCCAGGGATCTTGGCCGGTCTCTGCATGTAACCTTGCAACTTTCCATACATGTTTGTTTTTTTTGTTGTTGCACAAATGAGAATTAGCATGTTAATTTTGGAGTTTTAAAGGTTATAATAGGTGGATCGTGGATTGTTACCTTTGAACAAAGCTGGGATAATTGTTTCCCCATTTCCGGACTCTATGTTGAGCTATGCTAATCGGCCTTATAATTACAGTACGGACATCGGTACTGGTAACGGTATCAATCTTTTCATCTAACTCTCAACAGGAAAGGGAAGAGGCAACTTGTAGGACTTGTTGAAAGACTTGTTGAAATAGGTTTCGATAACCTGGCCAGACAGTTTACTTATTTACAGCCTGTTTGATTGACAGACTGCTCTAGTCTTTTACTATGTCGTATTTCGTTGCAGCAATGTCACCATGTTTCTAAATCTCAGCAATTGCTTTTGTTAGTACAATGTCAGAGAAATAACGGCCAAAACAACAAAAATAACACTTAAAGAGTTATTTTCTAAGCTGTAATATGAAGGTTTATTGTTTACAGTAGATAAAGAGCTTGTGTCTCTGTCTGCTGTTCATTCAATAGAAGACTTCAGGAGAGATGGCACTGTTGCCATTAAAGTTTAATGCCCTCATTTGGTCACTGTGAATAGTATATGTGGCAGGCTGTAGCTCTTCCTCGCTCACCTCCTGTGGCTCATTACTAGTAAATCAACCTGCAGGCACCATAAGGGCTCCTCGTTGTAGATCTAAAACAGATGCTGGCTGTTGGTGACCTTTTGTAGGTTTTGCATTAAGTTTTTTTTTTTTTTTAATGAATTAAACTGGAGTCAGCTGCTGTGTGATCCATTCTCATGAAAAGAGAAAACGTGTACGGGCAGAGTGATAGGCAGAAACTGTCTGCCTGAAGTAGGTTACAGTTTGCAGCATTACAGCAACCATTTGTTGTACAGCCAGTAGTGTGCATTGTGTGATCATTATGACAAGTTGTAACACTTGGGGAAAGTATTTCAGGTAAACAGGGTTTACTTGTGTTTCGATCCAGACTATAGACTCCTCTTAATACTTATGAGGGAACTCTGAAGAGAGGAAAGTGTGTTTGATTTACATATCTTTTTGCTGTTTTGAGTTTCTCTGGCAGTGTAGAAACAGCAGTGAGCCTATCATGAAGTTCTCTAAGGATTTAAGATTTGTTCCTTCATGTGGATAGTGTTTACCTTGCCAAACAACACCTGAGGCACTAAGATCTGCTGTTTATCCCCCTGGAGGAGGTGTTATGATACAGTGAGGGTACTTCATATACACTACAGGGAGGTTTGTGTTTGTGTGTGTGCATGTGAGGATGGATTCTATGCAACTGCACTTCCTTACCAATTCAGCAACTATTTCTGTCTTCTTTCTCTCTCCCTCCCTCTGTGACTTGCAGATAAGAAAATGGCTATAGCAACCGTATTATCAGAGTTTCCAGATACTGCCATTGTTTCCTGAGCCAGTGTTGAAGGGAGATTAAAAATAATAAATAATGGTGCTTTTAGAAATGGCAGCAGGCAACAAAACATTCATTCCAGTTTTGTTGTTGAACTGCTACCCTGCAACTCTGTGGGGACTGATAAAAGTTATGCTGCTGGCAACCCCTGTCTGTATTTATGCTTACTTGGCTCTTAAGGACCGAACACAGTGAGTTTTAGAAGCCACATATATGGACTTTATCAAAATGTTCGCACCCCAGTTATAGTCGGAGATGTTTAGAGAAGATAGGTGTCATGGTAAACTGACCGTTCGCTAAGTGACGTCCCCCATTGTTACTGTTGCTACACCGGTCAAGCCGTGTTAGCATGGTACACAGACTGTATGGCATGACACATAATGCAGTGTACAATGACAGCGATGGCAGATTTACCACTCACAGTGTGCAGTCATTTCTGAAACAATAGGGTCCTTGATTTCACTCAGTAGACAGAAGCAGCTTTGCAACTAGCTGACCATTGTGGATTTGGTCGACAACACAGCTGCTGCTAATTGTTTTTACCAGCTGTAGCTAACTAACATTACGCAAATCCTAATGCCAAAATTCAATGAACTGTCCACTGCTTACTTTTTACCGTTTCCCGCTGATTAATTTAATAACTCAAAGTTTGTAAAAGGCTCAAATATTCAGTGACAGGTACATACATGGTATAGTATTAAAGGACTGAGGCTAAAGCTACTTTACACATCCCAGGTAAAAAAGTTAGCATTCTTAATAGCTGACAACCCATATAGCAGACATGGAAATATGGAGACAGTAGTAGTCCTAGTATGTGACAGGAAATATGTAAGATCAGATTGTGTTTTCATTCTAACATGACACTATTTGGCTGCTTATCTTGGACAAGCAGGACAGAGATTAGGAGATTATTCATATTTTCAAACATGTTTCTCTTTTAACATAAGGAGAAAATGACTAAATTTCTTTTAAGATTAGATTAATTGATGTCTCACTATTTTGCAAAAAGAGTTGGGCTGCTGCTGCTGCTGCTGTGAAAACTTTCCCAAATGCAATAAAGAGCAGGATAGAGATGCTAATATTGGCCTAAACTCTGATAGCATCATGGACACTATATATCATTCTACACAATGGATGATCCAGTTGTGAATGGAGCATTTTTTTTTTAATGACAAAATGTACTTATCTAATAAAATGCTCAATGGCCCTTGAAACAACACTCCATTAGATTTCTGCAGTAAGCTAATTAGTTGAAAATGTTAACATTTACAGCTGTAGAGACTGTTTTTTTGGGGTTTGGAAATGGTAAAGACACCAAACTCTTTTATACACCAAGCGTCCTTGACTGGACAATCACTGCTAGAGGCTTAGTGAGTATGTGTTTCAATTACATCAACAAGACTCAAATGCAGCCGCCTAAAGACGCCTACAATGGTTTATTTTGGCATTTTATGATTGCCAGTGGCAGGTTATTAAGTTGTTACGGTGCATGAGCCCTGAGTTCAAGCCCCAGCACCACCAAGCAATGATGAGGGAGGGAAATGGAAATATACACCTATCATAAGACTGATTTATTGAGGAATAACCTCTGTGGTCAGCTGGTCAATAACTCACTATTCCATGAGGTCCTGCAGTTTGTGGTGGTGGTATTCATTTATTCCCAACAAGAGAGAGAAATGATGATGAAAAAGGAGACTCGATGACTTGATGTTTCTATATTCAGTGTTGTAGACTTCTTTAGCTTTGTAACCAGTTATTTTTTAGAAATTCAAGTGCTCTTGTGTTTTGGATCATAGATTTATAGGAAAAGTTTAGCTGGAGATGCAATCATTCGAAGTATTGCATACTATTTACATTTACTCACTGAATTTATCTTATTGATCCCACAGCTCTGCTCCAAACTGGCTCATTTTCTGAATGCACACAAAATTGCTGCTTTTTTTTTCTTTGGAGTCAACAGAACTAAATGTGCTGCTAAATCTGTGGGACTTCAAAGCTGTTTCTCTCTGCTCTCTTGCCAGGGTCATCACAGATAGCCAACTCCTATCTGCCTCCCCAGGCAAGACTTAGAGCTTTGACTGTTGGTTTGTGGTTAGAGTTCAAACTTGGCTTCAACATTCAGCCATCCAGCAACAGAGGCAACAACGATACACACATGAGAGCCGAAGCAGAGCGAAAAATATGAAAAAGATATATATTGGCAAAACTGCCCTCAAAACCCAGAGAAATGGTTGCAAACATCAGAAAAGAAGGTAAGATGAGTCAGTCTTATTGGGGAATTCATTTCATTCATTTTGACTAATGGAAATGGATTCTCATTGGGAGGTCATGACCATTAAAAAGCCATTAAAAACATAATGTGGCATGTATTCGTTCTCATCATTCACCTTCATATATCTTGATCATGTATCAGCTGACATCTACATTAAAGTTAACTGGATGCCATCAAAAAAATGTAATACCCTAAAAATCAATGGCTGTGTTCTCAGACTTAATTAAACCAGCATTACTTACTGATAAGAGCCCAGAGCAATTTTCACATGTACTTACAAAACTCTCTGGCTCCTTGCTATGTGATTTTACAACGTCACTTGCAGCTGTTAGACAGCAGAGAGGTTGTAAAGATTTTGTTTTGTTGTAACATCAGGCAAGTGGAGTGTGCTGCAGCTGCCAGCCTCAGCATGTTGGATGCATTAAACTGTTCAATGTATGGGTATAAAATGTTATTGCTAAGCAATTAGCTTAGCTTAGCATAAAGACTGAAGAACGTAGTACATATTTCGACGCCCAGCACACTGGTACAACTCTGCGCTGCTCCCTGTTGTTCTTTGCCAACAAATAGTTTCAACTCATAAAACCACAAACTGCTGTTTTCCGTTTGTGTTCTGGTACAAGTTAAATAAGCGAAATATAAAGTGTTACTTAACAAGTGCCACTGCCAAGCAAGCTGTTTCCCCCTGCTTCCTGTCTTTTTGCTAAGCTAAGCTTCTGGCTCCAGCTCTGTTCTTGACGCACAGATATGAGAGAGGTATCACTCTTCTCATCTAACCCTCAGCAGGAAAGTGAATCCCAAATTTAATGATAACACTGGTCTCCTCACTGCATTCTCACATAGAAGTCAAATAAGCGTATTTTTCAAATTTTTGATCTATTGTTTAAAATAGTTAACATGCTGTTTTTGCACAGGGCCATATGTTTATCTACAATTCTTATGTTAGGGTCCACGTCTATGGGTTTATTTTTGCTTGGCTAGTTATATACTGATTGCTTTCTGCTTGATTTATGCTTAATTAGTGGAGATCTTAAACCAAGTACTTAAAAATTAAGGTAACTCCATTGGCTCTCACATGTATTGATACAACAGAGTCTATAAGTCTTTCTTTGGACACAATTTTCTCCTCCTTTAGTGCCAGCTTCCTAATTGAGGCTCTGGGCCGAGGTGAACTTGGAGGTGCTCTCATTGTGCCTGCTGGATGGCAGCGCTGAGCCGTCGAACCTCCCTGTGAGCCAAGTTTCCATCAGTCTGGCAAAATGCTAAATCCCTCTGAGCGCACACACTGCCCTTGCTCCCCATCTCTAGCCTTTCATTACCACATCCATTCCCTCAGTCAAGCCTGTCGGTGTGTTTTCATCCCCCGCGCTCAAACCTGCATCAAACACACGGTCGAAATATTGCTCCCTACTTCTTATGTCGTTGTTGTTGATGGTGGTGGTGTTGAAACTGTGGTATTCTGGCCTCTCGCTCACTCTCTCTCATGCTTTTTCTTTGCTCTTTCACCCTCTTTTAAAGCTTGATCAAACACAAAACCATTCTATATTTTCACCTCCTATGAGTCACCCGTGGTCTGTGTCTGGGGGCAAAAATCCTTTCCTTTTCTTTCAGAGATTCGATAAGAAGGGTTGTGTATAAGGGAATTCACCATTACACCGATGGGAGCTCCTTTCCCAGCCCTGCTCCCTCCCTGTGAATGGGAAATGATTAGTATTCCTCCTCCATCCATCTCCTCCTCCCCATTGGCCTCCCTGCCTTCCCCCCGCCTCGGAACTCTCTCGCTCCAAACTGAATTACACTCCGGCAACACTTCATCCCTTTCCCTCCCTCTCACACAAACACATGCACACTTACTTACTCTATTGCCTTTTCTGCTCATATCTGTCTCCGTTCTCTCTCTCTCTCTCTCTCTCTCTCTCTCTCTCTCTCTCTCTCCCCCTCTCTGCTTGGCTCTACGAGTCTGACAAACTTTGACACCAGTGAATGTACATCATCGTTGTGACTGTGTCTTGTGGGAATCCTGTTCACTAAACTCTCCCTGCTGCCTGTTCAGCTCTTTCCACGACCACAAGGATGACCTCCGTAAGCGCCTGTCGTACACCACCCACAAACTAGAGATGGTGGAAACGGAGTTCGACTCTACTCGGCAGTACCTCGAGACAGAGCTGCGCCGGGCCCAGGAGGAACTGGAGAAATTTACAGAGAAACTACGCAGGTGTGTGTGTGCACATATGTACAACTCTGTGGGCTGATTGTCTTTTTATCTTTTATATTGTATGCATCTGCTGCCCAGATTATCTATGATCTAACTTTGATCTCTCCCTAACCTTCACTATGTGTTTTACTTGCCTAACCTTAATCACACCTTGACCATAGTTAATTTTCCATAATCATCATCTTTCTCTAACCTTAACCATATTGTAATTTCCCTATGCACATAAATGAAAATAACTAATTATTCCTAATTAAGTAATAGTTGAGTATAGTATCAGTATCATTATGTGCCTTTTGACTGCATGACCGTACCTAATTTTCTGCACCAACTGACTTACTTTCTGTGGTCCACTGATTAAATAATCGAATGAGCATCAATGTACATGTGTTTGTATATGAACCTTGTATGATGATGGTTACATTTCCCCAATGAAGATCATTTTCGTATGAACAAGCTAGATAGTATGTGGGAGGTTCGGCCGCATAGTAATCCATAATCAAAACAAGCCCTGTTGTTACTGAAAAATAATGCATTATTATCATCATGCTCCTTTTCACTGCATGGGATGGAGTGAATCATGCCAGCAATGTATTCATTCATACTTTAAGGCAGTTCGCTTTTTAAATGAAAGTATTGTTTTGGCGCTATCTATGACAACTTTGGAACAAGTCTTCATTTATTATTCGAACAAGGAGAAGGAGCTGTAGCTTCGTAACAAATAGATGAGTGGCCCTCCAGCTATAAGTTTTAATTTAGCGTGATGATAACCTCAGAGCGAGGAGATTATCTACAAATATTGCAAACCTTCTGGTCAGACAGAAGAGAACGTTCTCTGTGGCCATGGTATAAATAAATGTGATAAATAAGCTGTTTAAATAGAATTGAAACTCTTCCTTGAAGCTCGTCTCTGGCCAGAAACTTGGAAACTTGGAAAGCAGACGGTATGGTCCACGTTTAAATCTGTGCAGGGGAGTCTGATCCTCTCAGGCTCTGCACAAATCCCATCTTTTTTTCTTTTTTTTTGTTATGATTGGCAGAGACCAGCCCCTGCCCTCTCCCTTATTTTAACCATCTGCAAGATTGGTAGAGCTTGTTGTTAGACAGGAAGTGCTGCCTGACAGACTCAGCTCAGCAAAGGAGCTCCTCTTAAATCAGTACCAGCACTCAGTGTTGCCTCTCATAATGTCCGGTTTTGCTCTCCACCAATCAGTGAACCACTCTCTCCCAATGATACGTCTTCATTTTCATTTACACTCTGTCTTTACCTTCTCAAATCTCTTTCAGCTCTTTGTTTCATGATTTGTCTTTGGGTTTTATCTCCATTACCCACAATCTCCATGTCAGTCTGAGTAATGGAGTCAAAAATGCTGCTTTATCAACACTCTCTTAGGCGCAAGAGCTAATGTGAAAATGTGACACCTAACAGAGATGTAGCATGATGAAATAACAGGAACAAGTTAACAAACAGACAGTTACTAATGCACTGGAAGTTTACCAAAGAGCAACAGAGGCGAGAGAAATAAAAGCAGAGAGGAAGTTATGAAGAATCACAAAAGCAAGAGGGAGAATTTAAAAAGAAAAAGACACAAAAAAGCTTAAAAAGCTGCCATGTCCGTGCTATGTGTCTGCTTCTGCATGTTTACTGATTTCTTTTCATAAAATATTTAAGGATTAAAAACTTTTTTTTATGATCACATAATATTTTTTCCTTACTGTCTCCTGCTGTGGCACTTAAACATATCATCAGCCCTTTTTTTTTACTGTGTTTTAGCTCAGCGGATTTTTATCCTGAGTGATCTTCAAATCTCAGTCACTACTTAAAATATCCTGCAAATCCCCTCCAAGATTCTCCGTCAGTGCCCTGATCTAGTAATTTATTTATTTCTCCGTCTGAGTTTATGCGGAGATTACTGGTGCTTATTCAGGCTTATGGCCAGTAAAACACTCTTTAGTCATCATATGTTGTGATTTGCATTTTTACAGGGCACAACTCTTTTCTCTTCTGTTCTTTCAGGATCCAGAGTAGCTATGCAGCTCTACAGCGGATCAACCAGGATTTGGAGGACAAGATGCACAGGACGGTAAGAGACTCCCGCTGAGGTGTTTGCAGTTTTGAATTTGCATTACTGGAACTAATATATCAAACACAAATGTCATCTGATATGATCAAAATCATATCTTATTCTGTAAAGAGATGGTGCAAGGAAACATCCATAACAACTCTGACTTTGTCCAGAGATGATTTTCTCTGGCAATACAAAGGAAGGAACGTTTTGACTGGAGATAAATAGCTATAGTTACTATATGTACTTTCCCAACAACATGTCTTACATTTGTGGATTTACACACTTTTATACACCAAAACTTCCATTACATTTTGCTGATAATACTCTACTTTTTTTTGGTTTTATTTTACTGTTCTTTTACTTCAGTACAACTTTAGATTTAGGGCATTCACTTGCAATGGAGGATTTTTCTGTTGTGGTGTTACTATTTTTACTGAAGCAAATGATGTGACTACTTCCTCCACCACATAGTAAGTGTTACAAATTTAAACGGCTATCCTTCGGGCTTCTCCAGCCTTCAGGCTTCATCACTGTGTGTCTGACCACATTTCAGCCTCTCTTTCTCTCTCTCTGAGCATTTTCTGACTGCTGTGGTTGTTGCTATTGATATTAACAAGAAGTGCAGAAGCCTAATGGTGTCTAAAGTACCAGGGAGCTCTCACTAAGACTCTTATAATAGATGTAAGGAGGTGTTGGGGATTTGTGAACTTATCCACATACTTGTACATGCTTGCACGCACACATACACTCACACACACACATACACACACACACACACACATACACACACACACACACACACACACCACACACACACACACACACACACACACACACACACATATAGAGCTCAACAGCTTGTGACCTAAAGCTTGACCTGGAATCATTTATTCAAGTCCTGTAGTTACTAGGAAACCATTACTTACAGTTTGCTTTTGTATGAAACTCTTCTTCTTTCCCTCTCAGGTTACACCAGTTGTTAAACAAGGACAGCCAAAAAAAAGTTGTTGCCTTGGCAGCAACTGTTTCCTGAGCACTTTGTTATGGTTTCAGTTAAATCCAAGAGGAAATACTATAAAACCAACAAGAAAAGACCAATACACCTAGAGTTAAAGTATTTTTTACCCATTGTAAATACCCTTTAAATTTTCTCTTCTAATTATATCCTCAGGAATTTCCTGGACAGTTTAATGATATAAGTTTATGTGATGTTAATCATTTTCAGTATTTCAACCTTTTTTCAGAGAAAGTCTGTGTTTGGTGGATGGTTCTAAACATTACAAACCCCAAGAGTCTCATTTGCTGTTTTAAGGAGAAGACGCCAGTCAGAAGTGTAAATTAGAGCTGTAGCAATTTTACAAAACTTTGCACTAGAGTTTCCGAAATCATCCAATTGACGCATAATTGAAAAATGAGCACATTTAAACTGATGATTGTGTTAACAGATTTCACCAAGGCGTAACCTGTGGCACCAGCTTGCCGTTAGCAGTAAACTAAACAAAATTTTAAGCCTGGTGATAGGGCATTGCTTACTAAATTATTCCAGGGATAATTTATAATTGTGGTGTCAGTTTAATATCAAATACAGCAACAGTGACTTGTAGCATGAGACATGTTTATCTTGCTGACATTTAGCAAAATCACGGTTTTGTTTCTAAAACCAAACCACACGCAGCACTAAAGGTGCAAACCCAGTCTCTGGTATAAACACAATTTCTAGGATACGGAGTTACATTTTCTAACGCAGTTACTCTTCACTTTTTGCTGATGATTAAACCAGGAGAGGAGACCAACTGCCAATCACAAACAATAGCACTGCATGTGCCCACTTTACATTGGCGATACTCACTGCAGATAGACAAAAGAATCTGCCAAATGAGTGTAGTGTAATGTGATCAGCGCCCACATATTGAAATATAATTTAATTACTGTATTGTATTGAGTATGAGGAACCATGCTGAGAGGTCTTGGCCTCTGTTGAAAGAGAAAATAACTGGAAAAGTGCCAGACTTTCGAGGTCGAGAGGCAGATAAAAATACAAAATATCAATAAAAACTCAAGCTTCAGATCCTCAGATACACTGATCATAATAACTGACATGATGATAAACTATGGTCTTGTTCATACCAGAAAGTTTAAGAGTGATAATGACATTCAATCTTTCTCTCTCCCTCTGTCTCTTTTCTAAGAAATGAGAACTCTGCTATAATCTCTTTTGAACACACCTGTTTAGTAGTATAACCACTCTTGTCTCTCTCAAAGCAATTACATGATCAAAGACAGGGAGTGCAATCAATGTCCAAAGTAATTGGTCTTTTCTGCGATGCAACCCTGTTAGAAAACGATTATAGCTAACTGGTGTTCTGGTCACCTCAGCAGCAGCTGTCCAATCACTTCAGGTTGAGAGGTTCCCAGAGAGTTTTCCCCCCTTGCCGCCTCAGCTTTAGGACTTATCAGCCAGAATCAGTGCAGAAGATGAGCCGGCTCCACAGCGAGGTCCATCCTTATGATTTACACTATCTTGATTAAAGTGGATCGTAATCTCATCAGAAGTTTGATCCACAGGGCTCGTCTGCCCAGCACACACACTGTGATGGAATTAGACTGTGTGAAGTTATTACAGAACCACCAGTCAGTTGGTAGAATATTGACCCATGGTGAGCTAAATAGTGAGGTAAAATGCATTTCTGTAGTTTGATGATTTTTCTATTTCATTATTCCTGACCATTTCTATTAAAAACTGCAAAAAAAAAAAGTTATAATATGTAAAATGTAGACCTATGTTATATATTTTGTTTTGTTGTGTACTTACATTATGCCAAATATTCCCAGTAATTTTCAAATCAAGCATTATCCAATGATTTTAATCAAGATAGTGGTCAGTTTCATTTGGTCACCTTTCAATGGTGTAATATCCCCTTTGCGCATGTGTCAGGGTTGTGGTTGCCCACCACAATCGAAATTGAGATTGAATTTTTTTATCCAGCTTTTAGCCACACTTTTATGATACATTTTTTAGATCTTGATCATTTTCAAATATGTATTTTGACCAGATGAAGGATTTTTATCATCGGAGGTCTGGATCTTAAGTTATATGAGAAACAAGCCAAGCAAACATCAGCAACAGCTCGGCTCACAGCCCCTCCAAGACGTGCTGTGTCTGCCAAACAGTGTTGGTGAAATACTTATTTTTAACATGAATCTGCTTTATTCAGTGTTTCTACCTGTTTTAATCCCCTGGTCCATCTGTTATGGAGAGGAGGACACCAAATTCGGCTGCCGGTTAAAACCTCCTGAAAGATTGACACTGTTGGAATCCTAACCTGGCAAGAAGCTGACCACAATGATGGCAATTGTGGTGAAGACAACAGTGGCGATTTTCTGGATGGATTTTTCTGTAAACTCCTGCATGCTGGTGGAGCAGTGAGGCATGAAAATTCTAATAAGTCAACCCTGACATGAAACACAGTACTGTACATTCAGACGACAGCCATTTACAACACCATCCGTCTTGCAGTATTTGCTGCCCATTATTTATTATGTTCCATTGTAAACCTTCTTGCTTTGCCGTACCATGAACAGACTGGAAGTTTACAATGTCTTCCCTCATACAGTAGACACACACATCAATGTATTTGAGTCATGTTATACTGTTGGCTTTTCAAAGGGATTGTCCATCTAGCAGAGAACCTTGGTGAAGCCAATCGGTCTTCATGGCTAGAGACAGTATGGAATCTTTTTTGCAGACAGGCCTCATTGGGATTGCCATTTCTTTTGATGCCATGTCATGCAATGGCATTTCAAGGGGGGAATATGTTCCTTTGTAGAAGACATCCCAGGCAGGCAAGCAGTGACAAAGGCAGCTCCAATCAAATCAGAGACCTAATTAAAAGTTCTGAGAGGCCTGAACTGGCAAGGTCAACTGAAAAAAGAGGCAAAGAATAAAACTATTTCATAAAGAGCAAAGCAAGAGATGAACGCCTGGAAGAACTGACAAGATGCACATTGTGATGACATTGGAGAAGCTGCAGTCAGTGTGGATCTGATCTATAGATAAACCATGCTGCAGAGGAAGCTGTTTGCATTGGCAGAATTATACATTATCTGTCTTTAAAAAAAAAAAAAAAAAGAATTCACCGTGCTGAAATATAGCTTTGGCAGTGCAGGTATTGGACTAGTTATAGATTGGTGTCTGTGAGACTTTTTAGTGAGAGTTCAAATTAATCATTGAGCCCTTTCTGAGACAGTGCTGATTCAAGCAGAAAGGACATACATATTTGCATACAATTGTTAGTCAGGTAGCCTTTTTTTCTGTGGTGCCCAAAATATACCATACAGACTGCATTAGAATATATGAAACCTGAAAGATTCAGACTGAACAGTCTGTAATAAATTGTAATTAACTACTAATAATGTAAGATACAAATTGTACTAATACCTATGATTGTGCAATAGGTTATTCATATAATATGGGTTATTTATGTATAGTATTTAATCTTATTTTAAACAAGATGCTGTGCTATAGTTCTTCATTTGTGAAGGAGCTGTCCATGGTGCTGAAAGCCATTGTTTCTCTAAATCCTCATGAGAGTGAGTATTTGGCAGGGTCAGCTAACTAACAGCCGCCCTGGAACTGCCAGGAAATCAAGGTCTTACTCAGTGACTGCCCTCCTAATAAGGACAATTTCCACTTCATCAGCAGCTGTTACCACTTAACACAGTCCTTATGTGAATTGCTTAAAATTTTTGTAATCTTCTATCACGTTCAATAAAAATCTGAGTGTAAGATCAAACTTTATAGAGGAAATGGTTTAATGGTTGGATGCTTAAGAAACGTGGTTTATAACTAATGAGACATAACAAGGTTTTAGCTGAGATAATGTTATAGCCTAAAGTAGGTGATGTTACACTGGTACTGGTATTGTCTGTCTCCCATTTGCCCTTCCATCATATGACTGAGGAGTTATCAGTGATGTTAAATCTAAAATCTGAGGTGTTAAGTGGAAAGCTGAAAATCTAACTGCTTCTTAGATACCCTTAATTTTAGTTTCATATGGTAATGTAAGTAACTTGTTTTTTTATGTTTTTTTCCATCCTTTATTTAATGTGGTAAATCCTATTCAAATCAAGTGATATCTGAGTACATAAACTATATATATATATATATATATATTATATATATATATATATATATATGTATATATACAGTGTATATATATATATATATACAATTTAAAAAAATATAACAAAAAAAACAAAAAAATATTGATGAAGACATAGTAGAACAGCTCAGCGAGATGTATAAAAACAAAACATACATCATACAAATAAAGAACAAAAGAATTATATATCTGTTAAAACAAGCATATTTGAAAGCATTAAGATTCAGTTTTTCCTGCAGTGCCTCAAGGGAAACATGCTGTGTATTTTTAAAGTTCAGAACTGACTATTGATCAGAATAAACAAGCTATTTTAAAACCTGTGATGGGCATTTGTCATTATTTTTCATAATTTATAGACTAAAATTATTTCTCAATTGAAAGTTTGATCAATAGGATAATCAATAATGAAATATGAGTGCTAGTTGCAGCCCTCCTCTTTGTTTCCCGCTGAGTGGCTGCTTGGTTTACCTTGGTTCATTTCTATTCAGATGCATTAATCTACCGCCTGTCATAATCAGTCTGAATTATTTATGTTTATTTATGAAACAGAGGCTCAATCTAATCTCTGGGGCTTCTGATCGGTTCTTTCTTGGCCAAGCCTCCATATAAAAGCATTAAGATAATCAATATTAATTGATCCAGGATCAATGCATTTTAGCTGCTCAGTTTATCATGCATTGGCCATATCAGACCAGTAATTGTTTGTGCAGCTGACATCTAAATCTAAAACAAGGGGTAGATGAAAGTAAGGAGTGTGTGGTTGGTGAACAGAGTAGTCATAGAAACCGGAGACAGAGAGGCATTTATTGTTGTTTTGAAGTCACTGATTCCCAAAAGAATAACCAAATAGCAAATAATGGCTTCTTCAGCTATGTTTACCAGTGTGAAAGATGTTGATGAATAACAGCCCTGGTGGTAAGTGAGAGACGTGTGTGAGGAAGCCCTTTGTGTCTTGTGTGTTAATGTGTTGCTCTATGTGAGTGTACCATTGTATATGTGTAGAGCAGCAACAAGGCCCGTCTGCAGTGCACTAATTAATGCCATTAACACTACAGTTGTTAATCATAACTTTTCAGTGAAAAGTGCAAATTACACACAGGAGAGCTGCAGCACAGTTAAACCAGACAGATAATTATTAACTCCTGATTCTATCTGGAGCAGAAAATCAGCCTGAATTGTAAAAAGAAATTTTAAACTCAGTGTCAAAGAATTTGGTGTTTTCTGCTCATACACAAATTCCTTAGCTTACTACACATTTATGATAAAAAAATGTTATTCTTATATTCCAGTCAGCCACTGGTTTCCATTTCAGTACATGATCTACAATGTAGATATATGAAATTAGTTTTGAGATATCTATAGGGAGGCCAACTTTCTAACTTTTCACTCATTCTTGGTCAGTTCTTTTGATTCAAAAAATGTATTGATTAAAAGATAATTTTGGTGATATTCTGCATTTTTATTATTGTCAACAAACCTATGGCAAGATAAAAAAAAACAACAATGAACTGCTAATGTATTGTTTGTATAGCCAATTCCCAATATAGCTTATTCTTCTGTGCCATAAAGCTCCATTGTTGTCCAAAAACTATTATAGACACATTAATGAGCCATGCTGTTGTACTGGGTGGAATGATAATGAATATGGACATTGTAGTTTATTTTGAGTCAATCCCATACTCAATAGAGCACCAACTGTGTAATAATCCGCAGTCAAAAATAGTCCCAAACAAACTGATGTATTTACTCCTCTTTTAGTAACATTTGCTAAATACTACAAGGCCCTGCTGTTTTAGGAAGCCATTTGTAAAAATGGATATATGTATTTATGATATTTTTAAACATTCACATCTGCAGTAGGGCCCAGTAGACACTGGACTAAGGAACAGGGAATTCAGACAGTATTTCAAGATAGAATAGCACTTTAATAACATATGGGTTTTGGTGTTTTCATTGTATTTGGTGACAATAAGAAAAAAATATAGAAAAACAACAACAATGTCTTTTACGAGTTGGTAGGAAACAGAAACTATTTTAAATCCATGTTAGCTTTTTTTTGCCGTCAAGGTTTGATTTCCCAACAAAGCAGCTCATTAATGCAACGCTTCTTGTCATCTGCAAAGCAATATCAAATCATCAAGGAAGAGTATCCAACCAGTTAGTGCTCCCACCTGCATTTTGTGCATTGATCAACTTGCTTGGGCTCTCCTCGACTCTGAAAACTGTTGTACAGCTTTAGAATCAGCTTTCTTCAAGGGGGTTGTTATCTCTGGTGTCTTGATTTGAAAATCCTCTTTAATGAGGTTAGAAAATCTAATTTGTTTCTTTTCTTGTTTTTTTCCAGCCCCAAAATAAAACCGTGTTTTAAAAGGAGTGGAGTTTTCTGCTCTCCTCCGTGAACCAAGTTTTCAGTAATTGCACCTCATGGGATTTAGCCTTCATTTATTGTCCAGTGTAGAGGCAAAATCTCCAGCAAAATAAAACAAAATGAGGGTGTCTAAGAAAAACTGACATATTTTTCACTTTTTATACACTGTGCACTCAATTCAACAAATCCTCCTGATCAATAATTGAAACAAGCTCTACAAGCTTAGTTTTTTTTGTTGTTGTTATTGTTTTATTACATTAAATACTTGCATTATATGGGAGTTAATTGACCATTTGTTAGCTGAGACAGGATTTAAATGTGTGTTAACTGGTCATTTTTACCTTTTTACTCAGTTAAAAGATACTTCCACACATACAAGGTCAAAAGACAAAAAGAGGCAGCACTAAGTCCCTGAATTGCCATGAGGTGAGAAACAATATCCCTCCTCTTCCTCCTGTACTGGGTCAATCTCCTTAAGATATGATAGTAAGAATTTGCATATTAATTTTCCTTGATGCTGCTCTCTTATATGTGTGGCACCAACTGATAAGAACGTCTTGGTGACAGCCTGTGTATCCAACACAGTGTGACGGGAGGAGATAGCAAAAATCAGTGTGCCCAGCTGTAATTCCTCCGCTGGATCATAATGCTGTAATTGAAATTACACTTCCTCTCGTTCTCCAAAATATACCACAAGATCATGTTCATCATTATGAGCCTATTATGAAGATTTCCCCCTTTTAATTTTTAATTTATAGGTAGAAAGTTTTGCCTCTAATCATGCACAAAAGCAGCATCAATATGTTACAAGATCCAAGCAATCACTGTATATATGAACGTTATCAAAGCTGACAGCTGGCACTACCCCACACATCACTCCAAGTCTGAAATACATGTATCACAACAGATATCGCACACATATTTTTGACATTAGAAGAATCAGAAATTAAACTTTAATGTTCCTTGTGGATTCTTTGGGAAATAGACACTGTTGTGCTTGTTACTAGTATTAAAGCTGCTCTTATTAATGTTTTTACATGATATGAACACTTTGTTACTTTTACGATAACTTAAGGTTTATTTCTGTAGTCAATTTCTGAAGTTGATCGCTGAAACAAAGACCAAAAGAGCAAAAAACTCCAGCATTTAGTGAAACAGGTTTTAAAGCTGCACTAGTCAATATTTTTATATTAACACTGGACGAAATGGCAATATGTAATGTGAAGGGGCTTGCAGTTTCACTGTTTTGATTCACTCTCACCACCTCTCAACAGCTGTTTTTCTTTAAAACTCACTGTTCGCGACCTGCCCAACCCCAAACAACACATAGACAAAGTTAGCAACTAGCTGGCAAGCATAGAGGCGCGTTTAGCAGCTAAAGAGTCAGATCTGCAGGATGTGAATAGGAATTTGTTAGCTTACGCAGTCACCAAACAACTTTATACGGTGATAATCTGTCAATGTTGTGTTTACAGCTTGTTAAACTGCCCCCAAGTCGCATCACTTTTACTTGTATTTGAGTATCTTTACTGTATATCTTTACGCGACCTATTTACACAAGATCAACACCAAAGATAGTGTCCATGCAATTTTGATTAAAACTGATCAACTCATCTTCTGTAGGTTTCTGTCAATTGTCTTTGTAACATTCATGTCCAAAGCTGCCTTTATGACATATGATACCTTAATGAGTAGTTTTCCTCTCCTTTCATCACCTGTATCTGAGCTGTAGAGGGTCAGACGACACAAGTAGTATTTTTTTTGATGGATTTATGTTACTCTTGTATTTAGAAGGCAAGAGACCAAAAGCAACAAAGCATTAAACTACAACACTTTTATGCATGTTAACATCTGAGTGAGATATTGTCTTTGATGTGGTAAAACATCATGTTAACAAAGACAAAACAGGGAGCGATTACATATTTGAGCTTTAAAATGGCTTGATGTGGTCATCCGCAGAGTCAGCACTGGAAAAATGTGAATAGAAACTCAGAGTAATGAGCTGGAGTGCCAGAGAGCCGCATGTCTCGACAGTTGATTAATGAAACCCTACCAGAATTGGATTTGAATATCAATGCTGGCCTATTGCTTAAACTGACATTAATTGCCACCTATTAGATTGGCTCTGTACCCCTGTATTTCAAAACAATCACCGCCATTGAGAGATTAGAAGAGAGAAGGGTGGGAGGCCAAGCGAGTGCTCAGAGCTGTATCATTTGTCAGCTTCTGCTGTGTGGTAGGTTTTACAATTACTACTGTTTGCGTGCGTGCGTGCGTGCGTACGTGCATGTGAGTGAGTGAGTGATGGAGAGAGAAAGAGAGAAAGAGAAAAAGAGAGAGACACTGACAAAAAGAAAAGAAAATTTCTCAGACTACTAGCCCCTTGAGGCTGCATTTTTTACTGTAGCTCACAATATAAAAAATGTTGGACAGAATTAACAAACTAATGATTTAAATAATCTCAAATCAAGGTTTGATTTAATCACTTGTTCTGGGGCATTCATCAGCACATGGAGTTTGCTGCTCAGTTAATATCAATTGAAAATGAAGTTTACAATCTCTGGCTATTATCAGTCTGTTTATCATGACAAAACTGTCATGTCAATACACTTTAATTCTCATGTCTAAAGAATAGGTTAATCTTTAAGAAAATCTCTCCCAGCATAACATATTTGAGAATTTGAATATAATTTGAAAATTAAAGGATTTGTTCTAGTAGTATGCAAAAACATCATTTGATTTAAAGGGAAGGACACAAGTTTAACTGTTTTACCATGTTATTTGGAATGCATACTTAATGTCTGTACTTAACTCATAAATACAGTATCATTTTATGTCAAATCACCCAGACCCAGCTAGCCAACCGTATCGCCACTATCAATAAACAATAATAACTATATCAATATTTGGTTATTCTCAGCAACAATCATTATTGGTGATAGATAGATTCAGAGTCGAATGCCAATGTTTTTAAAAATCTGACATTAGTTACTTTCACTTACAGTATGGTTGAGTTAAGGTAGACCGTGGTTAGGCTAGTGCTAGTCCATGGTGTCATTAAAATCAAAAGAGTTAATCCCATCGGGAGCATTTATGTGGCCAGCTTATTATTATCCATGAAAAAATCTGTTTATTAGGTTAAGATATGTTGCAGTCTGAATCATTAGTTTCATCTGTACAAGTAGAAATTTTCTGCTGATGATGAATCACGAATGGATGAAAGATCAGGGCCATCATTACAAACGATCCACAGGGCACCATGAAATGCAGGACAGTCTGGTCAACAGTTGTTGAGATAAATGTGGGCAGAAAGAAGGACAGACCAGGCAGCCAGCAGACATCAGCATCATTAGGCTCAGCTGTTAGTGGGTCTAAAATGTCACTCCAGCAAAGTCATTTTGCATTGCTTTGACAGTAATCACTGAAAATGGAACAAGTGTTTCATTTGTCTTTCTCCCCATCTCGCTCTTCTTTATTTGTCTCTCTCCCCCTCTATTTCTCCTCTTTCTCTTACTCCCAGAGTAATTGATATGATATGAACTCTGGCAAGTGTAATCTTCTTTTAATTAAGACCTGCTGCTGGCACTGGCTTCAGACTGATAGTAACTTACGGCTCTTTTCCTCTCATTTTTCTTCCCCTCTTCTATCATCTTATTTTTCCTCTATTGCTCCTCCAACTCTGGCTCCCTCATCTTTCTCTTGTTATCTCAACACTCAACTCTTTCCTCTAACCCTGTACCCCTCTTCTTATCATCTACACGGTCTACCACTGTCATCCTTTGTTTTCTTTTTTTCTATCCAATTTCTCTTCTCCCTTGTCGATTCTCCCTCTTTTACTGCAGTCCCAGCACCATGAAGAGGAAAAGAGAGCCCTCAGTCGGGAGATCATCGTCCTGAACAACCACCTCATGGAGGCGAAGATTACCATTAATAAACTCAGAGAGGACAATGTGAGTATTCAGGGCTGCATCATGTATTATGGGCTCACACTGACATCCCTGTCAGCACTGTGCAATAACCAAAAGTAAGGTTATTGTAACTCATTTGTACAGTATCTGAACTTTTTTGTGTGATAAGACTATGGCCAAATTATATTAACCTGCAGGCTCACAAATTAAGTAGTAGCCTGTGGCATTCAGGGCCACAGAGATGTGGGGCCCTGGGGCAGTTGCTTTCCTTGCTTTCCTTGCTTGGTCAGTAAACCAGCCCTGTTAGCACCTACAAACAAGAGTTGTCTTGCAAGAATGAAATAACAACTTGTCAAAAATCTGTTTGTCGTGATGGAAACACCTTCTCCTTGCAAACTGGCACCAGTCTCTGTGAACCCTTTCTTGTTCATATCCACTGTATTTCAGCAACATCCTGGATATTTGTGCTTCAAGGAGCCACAGCAGATAGAGGAATTAACTCTAAACCGCTGGGTGTTTTATAGTGATTATCGTGAAATCAATGGACATCCTCAGGGCTGCCAGAAGTTGGTGCCGGGGCCATGTGGATCTGAGCTCAGGGGCATGTGGCAATGTGGTGCCTCAATTTCTTTGATGTGATTTTACTGTTATTTCTACTGGGGGCTCCAGGTTAGGTTAAATTTTCTCTCCTTGGTCCATGGCAGTTTTTAGCACTTCTGAGCTATAGAGCATTTTGACAATCCCTCCAGATCTATTCAGGCTGATTGGGTCAGGGATCATTTTAAATGGGTGGAGAATTTGTCCAACCAGAGCCAGCAGTGAGGCAGGCATTTTCTCCAGCGAGCAAGCTCTGAATTTATTGTTTTGTAATATGGAGAATGCAAGTCACGTTTCACATGTGTCATACCGAGTCCTGACGGGAAAAGCAAATATGTCACATTAAATGAAATGTAAGACATTTTATTTCTCTTATGTGATAAATCCATTTAATCTACAATAGGTTGTTGTGATGGATGGATTACTGAACAGGCCTAAAAGGCACAGACCAAGGGTCCAAAGGAGTCAGGGGGCCATGGGGTCAGAGCTTATGTTTGAATTGAGCAATATGAGCACAGAGACACAAAAAAAGACTGTAAACAGATGCAAAATAACCAAAAAGAAATGCTAAATGACAGCAAAGAGGCGTAAAGCAGCCACAAAGAGACTCAAAATAACTAATAAAAGCACAAAAGGACCACATGAAAAAACAAAACAACATAAAGGACACAAAATCGAAAAGCCTTGTCATTTCTTGTCATTTTGTCTATTTCACTTTGAATCATGCTCCTATGTAGGAGGAGTGGGAGGCCCTCTACATGTCTGTACCCAGGGGCCCATTGTCTCATTATCCGTCCATGCATGTTACTAGTTAATTGACTGCAAGAATACCAGGTTTATATAAAGCCACAAGAAACTGTCATTACTGCATTTTAAATACATACAGTACATTAAGACCTCATCTTCAGACCTTAAAAAAACTGGCTCGAAGCTGTGGTTGTCTTTCCCAGGAGAAACACACCACACCACTCATGTTAACTAAGATATCACTGAGGTCTCACAGGTCTATTTGAACCAAAGGCATAGGTTTGTATATATATGGACGTTAGGGACATGTCCCTACCAATATTTTGGGAGAACAGAATTCTCCCTAACAATATTTGAGTGAACTCATTTGTACTATGTTTGGATTGAGGTCATATTAGAACATTTCAATTTTTATGTCTTGCTATAATATGACGTTTTTATGCCGTTTTATGCCTTACTATACTATGATCTTTTTATGGCTTTTATGCCTTACTATATTATGATTTTTTATGACTTTTTGTGTCTTACTATACTATGACATTTTTATGACTTTTTATGCCTTGACAGACTATGTCGTTTTTATGACTATTTATTCCTTACTATGCTATGACATATTTATGCCGTACTATACAATGGCGTATATATGGCTTTTTATGCCTTACTATACTATGACGTTTTTAAGACTTTTTATTCCTTACTATACTATGACTTTTTGTGCTTTACTATACTATGAAGTTTTGAGGACCTTTTTAGTCCTTACTATACTATGACGTTTGTATGAATTTTCAAGCTTTAATATGATATGACTTTGTTATGACTTTTTACGCTTTAGTATTCTGTGATGTTCTTTTGACTTATTATGCTATATTATACTATGACATTTTTATGCCTTTTTATGTCTTACTATACTATTACTTTTTATGACATTTTTATGTCTTATCATATTATGAGGATTTTGAGACTTTTTATGCCTTGCTGCACTATGACTTTGTTATGCATTTTTGTGCCTTACTAGAATATGTTGTTATTATGACTTTTTATTGCTTACAATACTATGACTTTTTATGACTTTTTATGTCTTGCTATATTATGACATTTTTATGCCTTACTAGACTATGACGTTTTTGACTTTTTATGCCCTACGATACAATGACGTTATTATGAATTTTCATGCTTTAATATACTATGATGTTTTTATGACATTTCATGCTTTAGTATCCTATCATGTTCTTTTAACTTTTTGTGCCTTACTATACTATGACGTTTTTATGACTTTTTATCCCTTATTAGATTGTTTCATATTTATTACTTTTTATGCCTTACTATACTATGAGTTTTTTTATAACTTTTTATGCTTCATTGAAATGATGATTTCTCATGACAGAAAGATGAAAAAGAATACAATCAGACTGACAATTCAACACTTTAATATGGCATGTTTTATTTGTGCATGAAGGACAGATCTGGTACAAAGGACACCAAGGTCTCTCTTTGAGGAACAAAACTTTGTCTGCTTGTTTGGTCTTTTACTCTCTGATGTGCGTGACAAGCTGATGTTCATCTGGAGATCTTCATGTCCGTGGGGCCTCTTAGCTGTTACTCATCCTTGTTCGGAGCACCTGACATCATTCTCCATCCGTAGGGATCTAACAATTAAAGCAAACACAAACATTCTTGGATCCAACCAGGACCTCCAGATGTTTCCTAAATAACTCCATGTCCTACACATATATACAGTTAAACATCATTCATATTCTAGAGTCAAACTTATATGCATGTAAAACAATTAATATCTTACACTATTCTATGTCTTACTATGGTTTGAAGTTTTTATGCATTTTCATGCCTTACTATACTATGATTGTTTTTACCTTACTATACTATAATGTTTTTTTGACTTTTTCTGACTTACTATACTATGATGGTTTTATTCCTTTTTATGCCTTACTATACTGTGTCATTTTAATGACGTTTTATGTCTTACTATACTATGACGATTTTATGACTTTTCATGCCTTAAAATACTATGATATTTTTATAACTTTTTATACCTTACTATACTATATCGTTTTAATGACTTTTTATGCCTTATTATACTATGTCGTTTTAATGACTTTTTATGCCTTACTATACTATATCGTTTTTTTGACTTTTGTGCCTTACTATACCATGTCGTTTTTTGACTTTTTATACCTTACTATACTATGTCTGTTTATGACATTTTATGCCTTTCTATACTATGACGTTTTTATAACTTTTTATGCCTTACTATACTGTTTCATTTTAATGACGTTTTATGTCTTACTATCTTATGACGTTTTTATGACTTTTTATGCCTTAATATACTATATCATTTTTTTGACTTTTTATGCCTTACTATACTATGATGTTTTTATGCTTTACTATACTATGTCCTTTTAATGACTTTTTATGCGTTATTATACTATGTCGTTTTATTGAATTTTATGCCTTACTACACTATGTCGTTTTATTGACGTTTATGCCTTACTATACTATGACGTTTTTTTGACTTTTTATGCCTTACTATACTATGTCGTTTTATTGACTTTTATGCCATTCTATACCATGATGTTTTTATGCTTTATTATACTTTGTCCTCTTAATGGCTTTTTGTGTCTTACTATACTGTGTCATTATAATGACTTTTTATACCTTACTATACTATGACGTGTAACGGAATTTTTATGCCTTGTTTTACAATGTTGTTTTTATGACGTTTTATGCCTTTCTATACTATGACATTTTTATGGCTTTTTATGCCTTACTATACTGTGTCATTTTAATGACGTTTTATGTCTTACTATACTGTGACCTTTTTTTGACTTTTATGCCTTACTATACTTTATCGTTTTTTTTTACTTTTTATGCATTACTATACTAAATCGTTTTATTGAATTTTATTCCTTACTATACTGTCATTTTAATGACGTTTTATGCCTTTCTAAAATATTACGTTTTTTTGACTTTTTGTCCCTTACTATACTATGTGATTTTAATGACGTTTTATGTCTCACTATACTATGACCTTTTTTGACTTTTATGCCTTACTATACAATGTCATTTTAATGACGTTTTATGTCTCACTATACTATGACTTTTTTTGACTTTTATGACTTACTATACTATTTAGTTTTTTTGACTTTTTATGCCTTACTATACTATGAAGTTTTTATGCTTTACTTTACTATGTCCTTTTAATGGCTTTTTATGCCTTACTATACTGTGTCATTTTAATGACTTTTTATGCCTTACTATACTATATCGTTTTTTTGTCTTCTATGCCTTACTATACTATGTAATTTTAATGACGTTTTATGTCTTACTATACTATGATGTTTTTTTTATTTTTTATGCCTTAATATACTATGATGTTTTTTTGACTTTTTATGCCTTACTATACTTTATCGTTTATTTTACTTTTTATGCCTTACTATACTATATCATTTTATTGACTTTTATGCCTTACTATACTATGTCATTTTAATGATGTTTTATGCCTTTCTAAACTATGACTTTATTTGACTTTTTATGCCTTACTATACTATGTCATTTTAATGACTTTTTATGCCTTACTATACTATGATGTTTTTTTGACTTTTATGCCTTACTATACTATGTCATTTTAATGACGTTTTATGTCTCACTATACTATGACTTTTTTCGACTTTTATGACTTACTATACTATGTAGTTTTTTTTACTTTTTATGCCTTACTATACTATGAAGTTTTTATGCTTTACTTTACTATGTCCTTTTAACGGCTTTTTATGCCTTACTATACTGTGTCATTTTAATGACTTTTTATGCCTTACTATACTATATCGTTTTTTTGACTTCTATGCCTTACTATGCTATGTAATTTTAATGATGTTTTATGTCTTACTATACTATGATGTTTTTTTTATTTTTTTTGCCTTAATGTACTATGATGTTTTTTTGACTTTTTATGCCTTACTATACTTTATCGTTTATTTTACTTTTTATGCCTTACTATACTATATCATTTTATTGACTTTTATGCCTTACTATACTATGTCATTTTAATGATGTTTTATGCCTTTCTAAACTATGACTTTATTTGACTTTTTATGCCTTACTATACTATGTCATTTTAATGACGTTTTATGTCTTACTATCTTATGACGTTTTTATGACTTTTTATGCCTTACTATACTATATCGTTTTTTGACTTTTTATGCCTTACTATACTATGATGTTTTTATGACTTTTTATGCCTTACTATACTTTATCGTTTATTTTACTTTTTATGCCTTACTATACTATATCATTTTATTGACTTTTATGCCTTACTATACTATGTCATTTTAATGATGTTTTATGCCTTTCTAAACTATGACTTTATTTGACTTTTATGCGTTACTATACTATGACATTTTTTTGACTTTTTATGCTTTACTATACTATGTCGTTTTAATGACTTTTTATGCCTTACTATACTATATCGTTTTTTGACTTTTTATGCCTTACTATACTATGATGTTTTTATGACTTTTTATGCCTTACTATACTGTATCGTTTTTTTGACTTTTTATGCCTTACTATACTATGACGTTTTTTGGACTTTTTATGCCTTACTATACTATATCTTTTTTTGGACTTTTTATGCCTTACTATACTATGACGTTTTTTGGACTTTTTATGCCATTCTATACTATGTCCTTTTAACGGCTTTTTATTCCTTACTATACTGTGTCATTTTAATGACTTTTTATGCCTTACTATACTATATCGTTTTTTTGACTTCTATGCCTTACTATGCTATGTAATTTTAATGACGTTTTATGTCTTACTATACTATGATGTTTTTTTTATTTTTTTTGCCTTAATATACTATGATGTTTTTTTGACTTTTTATGCCTTACTATACTTTATCGTTTATTTTACTTTTTATGCCTTACTATACTATATCATTTTATTGACTTTTATGCCTTACTATACTATGTCATTTTAATGATGTTTTATGCCTTTCTAAACTATTACTTTATTTGACTTTTTATGCCTTACTATACTGTCATTTTAATGACGTTTTATGTCTTACTATCTTATGACGTTTTTATGACTTTTTATGCCTTACTATACTATATCGTTTTTTTGACTTTTTATGCCTTACTATACTATGACGTTTTTATGCTTTACTATACTATGTCGTTTTATTGACTTTTATGCGTTACTATACTATGACATTTTTTTGACTTTTTATGCTTTACTATACTATGTCGTTTTAATGACTTTTTATGCCTTACTATACTATATCGTTTTTTGACTTTTTATGCCTTACTATACTATGATGTTTTTATGACTTTTTATGCCTTACTATACTGTATCGTTTTTTTGACTTTTTATGCCTTACTATACTATGACGTTTTTTGGACTTTTTATGCCTTACTATACTATATCTTTTTTTGGACTTTTTATGCCTTACTATACTATGACGTTTTTTGGACTTTTTATGCCATTCTATACTATGTCCTTTTAACGGCTTTTTATTCCTTACTATACTGTGTCATTTTAATGACTTTTTATGCCTTACTATACTATATCGTTTTTTTGACTTCTATGCCTTACTATGCTATGTAATTTTAATGACGTTTTATGTCTTACTATACTATGATGTTTTTTTTATTTTTTTTGCCTTAATATACTATGATGTTTTTTTGACTTTTTATGCCTTACTATACTTTATCGTTTATTTTACTTTTTATGCCTTACTATACTATATCATTTTATTGACTTTTATGCCTTACTATACTATGTCATTTTAATGATGTTTTATGCCTTTCTAAACTATGACTTTATTTGACTTTTTATGCCTTACTATACTATGTCATTTTAATGACGTTTTATGTCTTACTATCTTATGACGTTTTTATGACTTTTTATGCCTTACTATACTATATCGTTTTTTTGACTTTTTATGCCTTACTATACTATGACGTTTTTATGCTTTACTATACTATGTCGTTTTATTGACTTTTATGCGTTACTATACTATGACATTTTTTTGACTTTTTATGCTTTACTATACTATGTCGTTTTAATGACTTTTTATGCCTTACTATACTATATCGTTTTTTGACTTTTTATGCCTTACTATACTATGATGTTTTTATGACTTTTTATGCCTTACTATACTATATCGTTTTTTTGACTTTTTATGCCTAACTATACTGTATCGTTTTTTTGACTTTTTATGCCTTACTATACTATGACGTTTTTTGGACTTTTTATGCCTTACTATACTATATCTTTTTTTGGACTTTTTATGCCTTACTATACTATGACGTTTTTTGGACTTTTTATGCCATTCTATACTATGTCCTTTTAATGGCTTTTTATGCCTTACTATACTGTGTCATTTTAATGACTTTTTATGCTTTACTATACTATATCGTTTTAATGACTTTTTATGCCTTACTATACTATATCTTTTTTTTTACTTTTTATGCCTTACTATACCATATCGTTTTTTTTACATTTTATGCCTAACTATACTATGTCGTTTTATTGACTTTTTATGCCTTACTATAATATATCGTTTTTTAAAATTTTTATGCCTTAATATACTATGACTTTTTATGACTTTTTATGCCTTACTATACTATATCGTTTTATTAACTTTTTATGCCGTACTATACTATGTCGTTTTAATGACTTTTTATGCCTCACTATACTATGACTTTTTATGCTTTATTATATAATATGTCCTTTTAATGACTTTTTATCCCTTACTATACTATGTCATTTTAATGACTTTTTATGCCTTACTATACTATATCATTTTTTTGACTTTTATGCCTTACTATACTATGTCATTTTAATGACGTTTTATGTCTTACTATACGATGATGTTTTTTTTACTTTTTATGCCTTACTATACTATGACGTTATTATGAATTTTCATGCTTTAATATACTATGAAGTTTTTATGACTTTTTATGCTTTAGTATCCTATCATGTTCTTTTAACTTTTTGTGCCTTACTATACTATGACGTTTTTATGACTTTTTATTCCTTACTAGACTGTGTCATTTTTATTACTTTTTATGCCTTACTATACTATGAGTTTTTTTATAACTTTTTATGCTTCATTGAAATTATGATTTTTCATGACAGAAAGATGAAAAAGAATACAATCAGACTGACAATTCAACACTTTAATATGGCAGGTTTTATTTGTGCATGAAGGACGGATCTGGTACAAAGGACACCAAGGTATCTCTTTGAGGAACAAAACTTTGTCTGCTTGTTTGGTCTTTTACTCTCTGATGTGCGTGACAAGCTGATGTTCATCTGGAGATCTTCATGTCCGTGGGGCCTCTTAGCTGTTACTCATCCTTGTTCAGAGCACCTGACATCATTCTCCATCCGTAGGGATCTAACAATTAAAGCAAACACAAACATTCTTGGATCCAACCAGGACCTCCAGATGTTTCCTAAATAACTCCATGTCCTACACATATATACAGTTAAACATCATTCATATTCTAGAGTCAAACTTATATGCATGTAAAACAATTAATATCTTACACTATTGTATGTCTTACTATGGTTTGAAGTTTTTATGCATTTTCATGCCTTACTATACTATGATTGTTTTTACCTTACTATACTATAATGTTTTTTTGACTTTTTCTGACTTACTATACTATGATGGTTTTATTCCTTTTTATGCCTTACTATACTAGGATGTTTTTTATCTTACTATACTATAATGTTTTTCTGACTTTTTATGCCTTACTATACTATGATGTTTTTTATCTTACTATACTATAATGTTTTTCTGACTTTTTATGCTTTACTATACTATGACTTTTTTTTATCACTTTCTCTGTCTTACTACACTATTACATTTTGATGCTATTTTATGCCTTACTATACTATGGCATTTTTGTGTCTTTTTATACCTTACTATACTATGACAGTTTTATGAATTTTCATGCCTTAAATTACTATGATATTTCTATAACTTTTTATGCCTTAGTGTACTATGACGTTTTTATGACTTTTTTATGCCTTACTATACTATGTCCTTTTAATGACTTTTTATGCCTTACTATACTATGTCATTGTAATGATGTTTTATACCTTTCTATACTATATCGTTTTAATGATTTTTTATGCCTTATTATACTATAACGTTTTTATGCCTTACTATACTATATCGTTTTTTTGACTTTTTATGCCTTACTATACTATGACGTTTTATGACTATTCATGCCTTATTATACTATAACGTTTTTTTGACTTTTTATGCCTTACTATACTATGTCGTTTTTTTGACTTTTTATATCTTACTATACTATGTCGTTTTTTTTACTTTTATGCCGTACTATACTATGATGTTTTTTTGACTTTTTATGCCTTACTATCTTATGACGTTTTTATGACTTTTTATGCCTTACTATACTATATCGTTTTTTTGACTTTTTATGCCTTACTATACTATGACGTTTTTATGCTTTACTATACTATGTCGTTTTATTGACTTTTATGCGTTACTATACTATGACATTTTTTTGACTTTTTATGCTTTACTATACTATGTCGTTTTAATGACTTTTTATGCCTTACTATACTATATCGTTTTTTGACTTTTTATGCCTTACTATACTATGATGTTTTTATGACTTTTTATGCCTTACTATACTATATCGTTTTTTTGACTTTTTATGCCTAACTATACTGTATCGTTTTTTTGACTTTTTATGCCTTACTATACTATGACGTTTTTTGGACTTTTTTATGCCTTACTATACTATATCTTTTTTTGGACTTTTTTATGCCTTACTATACTATGACGTTTTTTGGACTTTTTTATGCCATTCTATACTATGTCCTTTTAATGGCTTTTTATGCCTTACTATACTGTGTCATTTTAATGACTTTTTATGCTTTACTATACTATGTCGTTTTAATGACTTTTTATGCCTTACTATACTATATCTTTTTTTTTACTTTTTATGCCTTACTATACCATATCGTTTTTTTTACATTTTATGCCTAACTATACTATGTCGTTTTATTGACTTTTTATGCCTTACTATAATATATCGTTTTTTTAAATTTTTATGCCTTAATATACTATGACTTTTTTATGACTTTTTATGCCTTACTATACTATATCGTTTTATTAACTTTTTATGCCGTACTATACTATGTCGTTTTAATGACTTTTTATGCCTCACTATACTATGACTTTTTTATGCTTTATTATATAATATGTCCTTTTTAATGACTTTTTATCCCTTACTATACTATGTCATTTTAATGACTTTTTATGCCTTACTATACTATATCATTTTTTTGACTTTTATGCCTTACTATACTATGTCATTTTAATGACGTTTTATGTCTTACTATACGATGATGTTTTTTTTACTTTTTATGCCTTACTATACTATGACGTTATTATGAATTTTCATGCTTTAATATACTATGACGTTTTTATGACTTTTTATGCTTTAGTATCCTATCATGTTCTTTTAACTTTTTGTGCCTTACTATACTATGACGTTTTTATGACTTTTTATTCCTTACTAGACTGTGTCATTTTTATTACTTTTTATGCCTTACTATACTATGAGTTTTTTTATAACTTTTTATGCTTCATTGAAATTATGATTTTTCATGACAGAAAGATGAAAAAGAATACAATCAGACTGACAATTCAACACTTTAATATGGCAGGTTTTATTTGTGCATGAAGGACGGATCTGGTACAAAGGACACCAAGGTATCTCTTTGAGGAACAAAACTTTGTCTGCTTGTTTGGTCTTTTACTCTCTGATGTGCGTGACAAGCTGATGTTCATCTGGAGATCTTCATGTCCGTGGGGCCTCTTAGCTGTTACTCATCCTTGTTCAGAGCACCTGACATCATTCTCCATCCGTAGGGATCTAACAATTAAAGCAAACACAAACATTCTTGGATCCAACCAGGACCTCCAGATGTTTCCTAAATAACTCCATGTCCTACACATATATACAGTTAAACATCATTCATATTCTAGAGTCAAACTTATATGCATGTAAAACAATTAATATCTTACACTATTGTATGTCTTACTATGGTTTGAAGTTTTTATGCATTTTCATGCCTTACTATACTATGATTGTTTTTACCTTACTATACTATAATGTTTTTTTGACTTTTTCTGACTTACTATACTATGATGGTTTTATTCCTTTTTATGTCTTACTATACTAGGATGTTTTTTATCTTACTATACTATAATGTTTTTCTGACTTTTTATGCCTTACTATACTATGATGTTTTTTATCTTACTATACTATAATGTTTTTCTGACTTTTTATGCTTTACTATACTATGACTTTTTTTTATCACTTTCTCTGTCTTACTACACTATTACATTTTGATGCTATTTTATGCCTTACTATACTATGGCATTTTTGTGTCTTTTTATACCTTACTATACTATGACAGTTTTATGAATTTTCATGCCTTAAATTACTATGATATTTCTATAACTTTTTATGCCTTAGTGTACTATGACGTTTTTATGACTTTTTATGCCTTACTATACTATGTCCTTTTAATGACTTTTTATGCATTACTATACTATGTCATTGTAATGATGTTTTATACCTTTCTATACTATATCGTTTTAATGATTTTTTATGCCTTATTATACTATAACGTTTTTATGCCTTACTATACTATATCGTTTTTTTGACTTTTTATGCCTTACTATACTATGACGTTTTATGACTATTCATGCCTTATTATACTATAACGTTTTTTTGACTTTTTATGCCTTACTATACTATGTCGTTTTTTTGACTTTTTATGTCTTACTATACTATGTCGTCTTTTTTACTTTTATGCCGTACTATACTATGATGTTTTTTTGACTTTTTATGCCTTACTATACAATGACGTTATTATGAATTTTCATGCTTTAATATACTATGACGTTTTTATGACTTTTTATGCTTTAGTATCCTATCATGTTCTTTTAACTTTTTGTGCCTTACTATACTATGACGTTTTTATGACTTTTAATCCTTACTAGACTGTGTCATTTTTATTACTTTTTATGCCTTACTATACTATGAGTTTTTTAATAACTTTTTATGCTTCATTGAAATGATGATTTCTCATGACAGAAAGATGAAAAAGAATACAATCAGACTGACAATTCAACACTTTAATATGGCATGTTTTATTTGTGCATGAAGGACAGATCTGGTACAAAGGACACCAAGGTCTCTCTTTGAGGAACAAAACTTTGTCTGCTTGTTTGGTCTTTTACTCTCTGATGTGCGTGACAAGCTGATGTTCATCTGGAGATCTTCATGTCCGTGGGGCCTCTTAGCTGTTACTCATCCTTGTTCAGAGCACCTGACATCATTCTCCATCCGTAGGGATCTAACAATTAAAGCAAACACAAACATTCTTGGATCCAACCAGGACCTCCAAATGTTTCCTAAATAACTCCATGTCCTACACATATATACAGTTAAACATCATTCATATTCTAGAGTCAAACTTATATGCATGTAAAACAATTAATATCTTACACTATTCTATGTCTTACTATGGTTTGAAGTTCTTATGCCTTTTTATGCCTTACTATTCTATGATGGTTTTTACCTTACTATGCTATAATGTTTTTGTGACTTTTTCTGACTTACTATACTATGATGGTTTTATTCCTTTTTATGCCTTACTATACTGTGTCATTTTAATGACGTTTTATGTCTTACTATACTATGACGTTTTTATGACTTTTTATGCCTTACTATACTATATCATTTTTTTGACTTTCTATGTCTTACTACACTATGACATTTTGATGCTATTTTATGCCTTACTATACTATGACAATTTTATGACTTTTCATGCCTTAAAATACTATGATATTTTTATAACTTTTTATACCTTACTATACTATATCGTTTTAATGACTTTTTATGCCTTATTATACTATAACGTTTTTATGACGTTTTATATCTTACTATACTATGACGTTTTTTTTATTTTTTATGCCTTACTATACTATGACGTTTTTGACATTTTCATGCCTTACTATACTATGACGTTTTTTTGACTTTTTATGCCTTACTATATTATATTGTTTTTTTTACTTTTTATGCCTTACTATACTATATCATTTTAATGACTTTTTATGCCTCATTATAATATGTCATTTTAATGACTTTTTATGCCTTGTTTTACTATGTTGTTTTAATGTTTTTTTTATGCCTTACTATACTATATCATTTTAATGACTTTTTATGCCTCACTATACTATGTCATTGTAATGACGTTTTATACCTTTCTATACTATATCGTTTTAATGACTTTTTATGCCTTACTATACTATATCGTTTTAATGTCTTTTTATGCCTTACTATACTATGATGTTTTTATGCCTTACTATACTGTATCGTTTTTTTGACTTTTTATGCCTTGTTTTACTATGTTGTTTTAATGTTTTTTTTATGCCTCACTATACTAAATCTTTTTATTGACTTTTTATGCCTTACTATACTATGACGTTTTTATGACTTTTCATGCCTTAAATTACTATGATATTTCTATAACTTTTAATGCCTTACTATACTATGATGTTTTTATGACTTTTTTATGCCTTACTATACTATGTCCTTTTAATGACTTTTTATGCCTTACTATACTATGATGTTTTTATGCCTTATTGTACTATATCGTTTTTTTGACTTTTTATGCCTTTCTATACTATGTCCTTTTAATGACTTTTTATGCCTTACTATACTATGTCCTTTTAATGACTTTTTATGCCTTACTATACTATGTCTTTTTAATGATTTTTTATGCCTTGTTTTACTATGTTGTTTTAATGTTTTTTTATGCCTTACTATACTAAATTTTTTTATTGACTTTTTATGCCTTACTATACTATATCATTTTAATGACTTTTTATGCCTCACTACTATGACGTTCTTGTGACTTTTTATGCCTTACTATACTATGTCGTTTAAATGACTTTTTATGCCTTACTATACTATGTCATTTTAATGACGCTTTATACCTTTCTATACTATATCGTTTTAATGACTTTTTATGCCTTACTATTTTTTATCGTTTTAATGACTTTTTATGCCTTACTATACTATGATGTTTTTTTTACTTTTCATGCCTTACTATATTATGATGTTTTTTTGACTTTTTATGCCTTACTATACTATGTCATTTTAATGACTTTTTATGCCTTGTTTTACTATGTTGTTTTAATGTTTTTTTATGCCTTACTATACTATATCGTTTTATTGACTTTTTATGCCTTACTATACTATGACGTTCTTGTGACTTTTTATGCCTTACTATACTATGTCGTTTAAATGACCTTTTATGCCTAACTATACTATGACTTGTTATGCCTTACTATACTATGACGTTTTTATGACTTTTCATGCCTTAAATTACTATGATATTTCTATAACTTTTTATGCCTTACTATACTATGACGTTTTTATGACTTTTTTATGCCTTACTATACTATGTCCTTTTAATGACTTTTTATGCCTTACTATACTGTGTCATTGTAATGACGTTTTATACCTTTCTATACTATATCGTTTTAATGACTTTTTATGCCTTACTATACTATATTGTTTTAATGACTTTTTATGCCTTACTATACTATATCGTTTTTTTGACTTTTTAGGCCTTGTTTTACTATGTTGTTTTAATGTTTTTTTATGCCTCACTATACTATGACGTTCTTGTGACTTTTTATGCCTTACTATACTATGTCGTTTAAATGACCCTTTATGCCTAACTATACTATGACTTTTTATGCCTTACTATACTATGACGTTTTTATGACTTTTTTATGCCTTACTTTACTATGTCCTTTTAATGACTTTTTATGCCTTACTATACTATGTCATTGTAATGACGTTTTATACCTTTCTATACTATATCGTTTTAATGACTTTTTATGCCTTACTATACTATATCGTTTTAATGACTTTTTATGCCTTACTATACTATGACGTTTTTATGACTTTTCATGCCTTAAATTACTATGATATTTCTATAACTTTTAATGCCTTACTATACTATGATGTTTTTATGACTTTTTTATGCCTTACTATACTATGTCCTTTTAATGACTTTTTATGCCTTACTATACTATGATGTTTTTATGCCTTATTGTACTATATCGTTTTTTTGACTTTTTATGCCTTTCTATACTATGTCCTTTTAATGACTTTTTATGCCTTACTATACTATGTCATTTTAATGACTTTTTATGCCTTGTTTTACTATGTTGTTTTAATGTTTTTTTATGCCTTACTATACTATATCGTTTTATTGACTTTTTATGCCTTACTATACTATGACGTTCTTGTGACTTTTTATGCCTTACTATACTATGTCGTTTTAATGACTTTTTATGCCTTACTATACTTTATCGTTTTAATGACTTTTTATGCCTTACTATACTATGATGTTTTTTTGACTTTTTATGCCTTACTATATTATGATGTTTTTTTGACTTTTTATGCCTTACTATACTATGTCATTTTAATGACTTTTTATGCCTTGTTTTACTATGTTGTTTTAATGTTTTTTTATGCCTTACTATACTATATCGTTTTATTGACTTTTTATGCCTTACTATACTATGACGTTCTTGTGACTTTTTATGCCTTACTATACTATGTCGTTTAAATGACCTTTTATGCCTAACTATACTATGACTTGTTATGCCTTACTATACTATGACGTTTTTATGACTTTTCATGCCTTAAATTACTATGATATTTCTATAACTTTTTATGCCTTACTATACTATGACGTTTTTATGACTTTTTTATGCCTTACTATACTATGTCCTTTTAATGACTTTTTATGCCTTACTATACTGTGTCATTGTAATGACGTTTTATACCTTTCTATACTATATCGTTTTAATGACTTTTTATGCCTTACTATACTATATTGTTTTAATGACTTTTTTATGCCTTACTATACTATATCGTTTTTTTGACTTTTTATGCCTTGTTTTACTATGTTGTTTTAATGTTTTTTTATGCCTCACTATACTATGACGTTCTTGTGACTTTTTATGCCTTACTATACTATGTCGTTTAAATGACCCTTTATGCCTAACTATACTATGACTTTTTATGCCTTACTATACTATGACGTTTTTATGACTTTTTTATGCCTTACTTTACTATGTCCTTTTAATGACTTTTTATGCCTTACTATACTATGTCATTGTAATGACGTTTTATACCTTTCTATACTATATCGTTTTAATGACTTTTTATGCCTTACTATACTATATCGTTTTAATGACTTTTTATGCCTTACTATACTATGTCGTTTTAATGACTTTTTATGCCTTACTATACTATGACGTTTTATGACTTTTCATGCCTTATTATACGATAACGTTTTTATGCCTTTCTATACTATGTCGTTTTAATGACTTTTATTAACTTACTGTACTATGACATTTTTATGCCTTACGTTGTTTTAATGAATTTTTATGCCTTACTATAATATTTTGTTTTAGTGAGTTTTTATGCCTTACTACACTATGACATTTTTTTGACTTTTTATGCCTTACTATACTATATCGTTTTTTTTACTTTTTATGCCTTACTATATTATATTGTTTTTTTTTTACTTTTTATGCGTTACTATACTATATAATTTTAATGACTTTTTATGCCTCACTATAATATGTCATTTTAATGACTTTTTATGCCTTGTTTTACTATGTTGTTTTAATGTTTTTTTATGCCTTACTATACTATATCGTTTTATTGACTTATTATGCCTTACTATAATATTTTGTTTTAGTGAGTTTTTATGCCTTACTATACTATGACGTTTTTTTGACTTTTTATGCCTTACTATACTATATCGTTTTTTTTTTTACTTTTTATGCTTTACTATATTATATTGTTTTTTTTTACTTTTTATGCCTTACTATACTTTATCGTTTTAATGACTTTTTATGCCTTACTATACTATGATGTTTTTTTGACTTTTTATGCCTTACTATACTATGTCCTTTTAATGACTTTATGCCTTACTATACTGTGTCATTTTAATGACTTTTTATGCCTTGTTTTACTATGTTGTTTTAATGTTTTTTTATGCCTTACTATACTATATCATTTTAATGACTTTTTATGCCTCACTATACTATGACGTTCTTTTCACTTTTTATGCCTTACTATACTATGATGTTTATCATGACATTTGATTACTTTTTATGCCTCACTGTACCTTGACGTTTTTTGCCTTACAATATTATTACTTTTTTATGACTTACTATACTAAGATATTTTTTTGCCTTTTTATGCATTACTAGACTATATCGTTTTTATGACTTTTTGTTCCTTATAATACTATGACTTTTTATGACTTTATTACTTACTATATTATGACATTTTTATGACTTTTTATGCCTTACTATGCTATGATGTTTTTATGCATTTCTACACTATAACGTTTCTTACCTTACTATACCATGGCGTTTTTTTATGACTTACTATACTATGACTTATTTTATGCATATATGATTTTACTTCACACGTACATATATTTCATACATTGGATATTCATCACATTTGCGTATGTCCATTCCTAAATGTAAATTCAGATCTTACATGTTCATAAACTGTTTGGTTGACTGCACTAAAAAGCCAATCACTTTGTTTTGGAGGGGTGGCGGGGTTGTTGCTTCCTTACCAATGTTGAGACAAAACCTACACCCTTTATTTGAACAATCCACAAAGCTACAGGGAGCCCGAATGTCCCCTGGTGACAGAGTAAAAAGAAATAAAGTGATTCAAAAAGCAGACACTGTTAACGGGTGGGGGAATTGAAACTGTCAAAGAGAAGGTTTTGATGTTATGGGAATTATTGTCAGGAGGAGGCTACAGTGCCCCAAGAACTGACCTTATAAGTGGACGGATTTGACAGAGGAGTTAGAGGAAAAGACACCAGCTAACCACCCACACAAACACATGCATGCTTAGAAAGAGGGAAAACAACTAAACCGATGCATCTGCTGTGCCAGTAGACCACCCTCACTCTGCTCTGAAATTTAACTGCAAATCAGAAAACCATCCATTACAAAAAGAAAGAAAGAAATAAAAATAAATAATGTGCACTCACTTCCTAGACTGGAGGTTGGAGATAAGTGAATGCATTGTTTCAGACAACTCTATAAAATTAGCACAGAGTATACTGGGCAGATGGAAGATTCATTACAAATGAAAAGGTTTGGTAGTGTTGTTAAGAGCATGCAAACCCCTGATGTCAACCCAGTGAAAAAATATAGCCATGGTGAAAAATACATGTTAACTAAACACGTTAATTAAACTGCTCCAGCTTCAATGGATGAATATGTTCTTTTGAGTTGACACACCACTAAATCAATGAATTGCTCAGTCGAGTACCAGTGTTTCTGGAGAATATTCTCTGTATATATTTATAAATTTCATATTATTAAGCAATTGTTTCCCCATTCATGCCATGTTTCTAGTTTTGTTCCCCCATGATCCATAATTAATTTATAAGTACCTCATAAATAGTAAATTATATGTATTTGTTTATGTTTTACTTTTAGATGTATTGTTGCTATTGCTCAGCAGTAGTTATCCATCACTGTGTCCTGAAATAAGTTCCCCCACAAGCCCCCCAATTTTACAAAATAATTACACCACAATTAGAGGGCTATAATATAAAGTGTTACAGATTTTTCCCAAGGGCTGCTCCAATATAATCCCCCTCGGTCAAAAGCTTACTCGTACCATCAGGCTGCCAAAGTGTTTTCAAAGCATGAATTTAGTGATTTAGGAAAATCTTTCTGCCTCTTACAGGACCTGTACAGGAAAGACTGCAACCTGGCAGCCCAGCTGCTGCAGTGCTCCAAGTCTCACTACAGAGCACACAAGATGTCTGAGGTGAGCTCCCCAGCACTACTGCTACAACTGCATCAATGTGTCAAGTCAGATTTGTGCTGCAGCAAAAAAGTTTCCTGACGTGAGATTTAAAATCAGTTTTAATTAAAATACTGAAAGATGATATTACATTTTTAGTGTTTTACTCCTTGTACAGTAGCAAAGGGCTGAAAATGATCAAAATTTAGCAGCTTGATCAGGACTGTAGCGGCTATTAAGGACTGAGATTAGGTTAAGTAATGTGAAGGCTATAAATAATACGTTTATAAAGAACAATTATTGATACTGGTGCCTATAAGACACCTTTCTTTGGAGAATATGAACATGTTTTTGATCCTTTTTACATACATAAATAATAGAAAGATTGCCTCACCTAAACCAGGAAATATCTGATGAAACAATATATCTGATGGCCAAGCATTCGAAACTTAGTTTAAGTACTTGACAGTTTTCAATACTCAACACTAAAAACACATTTTGGTCGATGCTCAAAATGTATTATGGTTCAATACCCAGCCCATCAAGGGCTCAGCACTTTACCACTCGAATTTTATTCCTGACCATTTGGAAAAGGCTGTTAAGGAGCATGTAGGCCATGTTAGGAAATAAAATTTACAAAAATGAATGTTACATAAAACATAAACAAATAATACAAAATTTAAGGGGGTGAGGACTGAGGGGAAACCTGGACTCATGGATCTCAGTATTACTAAAATCCTAGCTATAGTCCAGAGTTTAATCAATAAAACTACATCATCCATCACTGAGCCTGTGCTGTATATCGTTAGTGTACTAATGAAATTGAAATTCTCTCAGAATTATTCCTGTAATGGAGAGATGTTCCCCGTGTTGTGACGGTGCACCATTAAAAGCCTTGGTGAGTGGTTTTCACAATAAGATGCAGTCACAGTGCTCATGGCCTCGTCAGTCAGACTGATGAAGGTCTGCTGTCTGAAGTGCCCTCTGTCTGCATCCCGCCTGTGCATAATAAGTGAATGAATGAATGAAAGGATGGCCTGAGATGACACCTGATGTACAAAAAAAAAGTTATACTCTAAAACAGGGCTGATAATTGGCATAAGTACTGTACACAGATACATTTGACATCTTTAAATCATCAGTGATGAGATAAACAAAACAGGACAACAATGAATTCAACTCTAAAGAGATGCAGTTTTCTGCTTTTCTTATAATTCAGATTTCATTTGAATAAGCACAGTGATGGACATGAGGGCAAAAACCCTGCAGTACAAAAACAATGCTGCTTTTTTATTTCCATGTCTTCTTGAGCTCATCAGCTGGTGAGGATATCACTGGACATGTATCTTTAGCCTCAATTATTTTTTAGCATCACAGCCATCATGTGCATATTTCAGACCCTTTTACAACCTTTTGGTTTTTAAAACAAGTCAGCTGGAAACATTAAAAAGTCAGCTAGAGATGAAATTTGTCAATTAACTAGGCAGATTTTAGCTTTGGCATTATCTTGTGCTTCCTAGCTATGCCTGATAAAAACTGCTTGCAATATTTGTCTTTTCAAATGATAAAATCATTGGTTGGAAATTATAAGGTGCTTTTGTTTACCTCCGTGTGAAATTGAAGACCAACAGTTTAAAAAAAATAACTGTAAAATTTTGAGCTATTAATCTGCCATGTTATCATTGTGAACTGCATATGGGCCATGTTAAAACAGGAAATTGATCAGGCAACAGTAACTAAGTGGGTGCACTTTCTTGCCAATGAATTTAACTTATCTGTAAGAGGAAGAATCACTTTTTTCCTCTTTCTGATGTTACATAGTCTCACTGTAAATAAAAAAAGGTTATAAAATGTAAAATCTTTTCAAATGTGGAGTATTTTGAACCTTTTACAGTGAAAATACAAAATGCCAGTTTCATCATACACCATTAAACCACTTATTTCAACAAGACCTGTGGACATGTACACTGTCACATGGATTACCACTGCAGAACTATGTGACTGTTAATTAAAATTTGCCTCATATAGCAGCTAATGCTGAGCTAGCTTACTTGGAGCACACACTGTATATTATCTTGTGCCCCCCATTCAGCCTCACCTACTTTCCATCTCTAGTCCCTCTGGGGAGGCAGTGGCTGCTAAAAATAGCATCGACTTAAAAGATGCAGGTTATTTTATGCCGAGGCGAGCTTCTATTTCTTAACAAAGCCAAGTCAGTATTTTATCTTTTTTTTCTATTCCCAGCTGGAGACCCAGAGCACTGGTTTAATTTGAATCTAAGCTGTTCCCTGTGGAACTGATATGTGTTTGATGGTAGACAGAAGAGAGAGACACTGAGAAAAAGAGAGAGAGAGAGGGAATGAGGGCTTTTTGGTTGAGAAGGCAGTGGAGCAAGAAGAGAAAGATGAAAGGATAAAGAAAGGGAGGAGAGAAGAGAGAACTCAGTGTGGCAGGAACAGCTCCTGCTGACCCTGACCAGCTTTAATAGGCACAAAGAACCAATCTGTAATTGACAGGAACTGTTTTCTCAAACATGAGTCAATCAAACAGATTATGTGTCTGACTGTGTGAGAGAGACAGCAAGAGAAGGAAAAAAAGATTGAGAAAGAAAGACTGAGAAAAGATGGGGGAGAGCAGAACAGAGAACATTTGGAAAAAGGAAATATTTATATATATACAGTAAATCTATATATATATAAATATCTGAGAAATATTTGTATAAATACTTGAGATGTGAACAACTTATACTATTAAAATCCATATTTTTTTATGGAATGACAAATGGGAGATAAGTAAACAACAGAAAAAACTGTTGAAAAAGGAAAACACTATAGTGTTCGGGACAAAGCAAACAAATAAATGAACTGGCAATTTTCTGACAAGTTCATTAGAGGGGCCGAGTTGTGCAACTCCTCTGAGATGCATGAACTTGTCTGGACTGTTTGGGCTTTGTGAGAATGAATTACTTTCTAAACGAGAACCATAGACTGAAATCCTTGAGGAGCAGTTCTAAAATTACCTTCAGTACTGACACAGAAAGCATAGAATATGTTTGAGGAAGAGATTCATGTTGATTGTATAAATAATTAAGAAAAAGATGTAGAGGAATTTTACATTTTAGAGCTTCATTGACGAAATCTGAAGACTGGCTCACTCAGCAGTTACAATTTCTACAAAACAAATCTGTGTAAGTCTTTCCTTTAATTTCTTATCTTCATCATTCTTTTGTCTTTTTGCATATCTGTCTTCCAGCTGCCGTTGGATTTCCAGGAACGCATCAGTTCCCACATGGAGAAACATAACCGGGGTAGTGGAGCCACCATGGCAATGTGTCACTCCAATTACTCTGACGCTGTGCCCACGTCCATAATTGCCAAGGTACTGGAGAAGCCCGAACCAGGAAGCAGTTGCCCTGTAACACGATCACCAAGCCCGCAGCCACAGGATGGAGACTTTCTTACAGGAACAGGGAGCACTGATCACTTGACCCGACGCCTTTCGTATAAGACATCTGATTTGTACTGCAGCGATACAGCCCTCTACTGCCCTGAACGATGGCAAGACACAGAGCGCAGGCAGAGCGTCGACCTTCACGGCACTGGACTGCTTCAGCTCCACGCCCAGAACTCCACAGACAGTAACCCAGACGAAGATGCCTACCACTCCGGAAGTTTCTCCCACCATGAACCTCCATCCTCCTTTCACCACCATGACGAGTTTGGCACTGGCAGCCTTCCTGCTTCCAGTTCTTACTCCAGCTTCAGCCTGGCATCAGATGAAAAGGGAGGAGTTAGTGCTGGGTGTGGGCGCACTGCCAGTAGCACCTTATCCTCTTCCCACCAGGGGCTCTATATGGACTGGCGAGATGGTGGCAGTGGGGAATATGAGCGCAAAAGCATGTCTTCATATGATAAAGACAGCCCAAGCTTCCCTAAGTCCCACAGCATCCAGCACATGGTGACCTCCAGGAGCCCGCAAAAGGGCACCTCACCAGCGTACACGAGGACAGCTTCATGCTTCAGTGAACCATACCACTCCAGCACCCCTCGCCTGGCCTCTTCTCACAGTATGGGGTCCACAACTGGACTGGGCCAGGCTCGAGGCGGAGCTCTGGACAGCCGAGGTGACGTCCAGGTGTCTGAGGATGAGCTGAACAGCCGTTGGAGACAGCTTAGTGTGGAAGACATCAACGCCTTCTCATCTTCCTATCGTAACATCACAGGTCGGGTGTCTCCGTACAGTTTCTCTGAGCGCCACTTTGCCATGGGCCCATCCAGTAAGGTCAAGGGGTCTCTCTACAGCAGCTTCCAAGAAGGAGATCATGTCTTCCACAGCAGCATGCTGGACCAGTGCTTTGCTGTGGGTCCCCCTTCACCCAGCCGCAGCCCCAAACCTATGGAGCATCGTAAGCAGGAGAAAACTTCTGTGCTGTATAGAGCCAAGGATGACAGTCAGGACTCAGAGTGCAGTCTTTTCCTCTCAGGGAGCTCTAAAGACAAAGAGAGTACTGGGGGAGCGACAGCAGCAAGCAGTGCCAAGAAAGACTATGTAAATCTGAGTGCAGACAGCTCAGCTGAGTCTTTACATCAAAGCTCCCTTGAGGCCTCAAGTCTTCAACACTACCCTAGCCCCCGGCCGAGCGTCCGGCCTCGTCCGAGCTCCAGCTCGGCTCTCAGCATCGGCCCTGCACTCCCAAAGAAGACCTCTCCAAGATACCAAAAATTTGGCAGCACGGGACTGACGAGGAAGGACAGTTTGACCAAGGCACAGCTATATGGTACACTGCTGAACTGAACAGAGAAAGAGAGCTATTCATTTTATGCATGATGATGATGATGATGATGGTGATGATTCCTAACTTACTGTACTGTACTGTATGTCCCCCTGCAGCAAACATACATGGTGTGATGGGATATTAAGATGTTGCTGTTTTATGTATCTCTTAGCCAAGGCACGTTTCATGCAGTCTGCAACACCTTTTCTATTGTGCGTCATGATACAGTGTAGCTACCTGAGACCAGCTATTCAGTATGTTTTTGTTCAAGTTATGATGATAATTATAGCCACTGGGATAAAACCATATTCCCTAAGACATTCAGCACAGACCCATGAACATACTGTGCTATTTGCTTTTTCTTTTTTTTTTTTTTTTTTTTTGTGTCGAGTACTGTTAGTAAAACCAGCAAAAGACCATTTATTCCTGCTTTACAGTACAGATAATAGGCTAAAGCTTGTGTAATGGAGTGACAATAATTACTCATGTTTGGGAGAGGCTAACTATTATGTACAGTGGACCCTGCTAACTGCAAGCTGTTAAAAAGATTTATCCATTCTCTATTTTCTCTTAAAGAAAAAAATGCATGCTGTATAAGGCACATAAATAAGATGGGAAAACACATTTCCAGCTAAATTGTTTCTCATAGGGACATTATCTGTAAGCACCACTTACTACAAGCGACATATTTCATAAATATTTTCAAATTGGCTGCACAAACGATATTAAAAATTCCTGATACTAGATCACACTTGTTAATCAGAAAGTTAAAATCCCCTGATTTTGTTTGTTCGTATACTAGTTCTACATATATATATATATATATATAACTCTAAAAAACAATTACAGTATTTTGACAGAAATGTACAAATAAAACAATGTAAGCATTCAGTAGAAATGAATAGACATGAATTAAAGAGTAATACAGCGAGGATTCAGATGAGCTTCAAGATTTTTAGCATTTACTCTGCTTGAATTTTTATTATTTTTATATCAAAACGAGATGAAGTCTGAGACTGAACTGCACAGTAGTTACCGTTATACCAGGACACTTGTGAAACTGCCTTAATCCTGTTCAGTGGACTGAATTGTCTCCTTTACAGCATCTAACAACTGTGTACATAGTCTATATCTGCCGTATCTTTACTGTACATATACACTACTGCTACTGTCACTATACTGTTACTACATACAGCGTATGTTCTTCCCGTCAGATAAAACACACATGGCCAGTTTCTTGGAGGAGGATTAAGTCTGTTCTTAAACTGTGGATATTTTTCAGTGGAGATATCCATTGAAATTTGTATTAGTTAAAGATGACGAGGCTTAATCCCTGTTTAGAAATCCGGCACACGCAGTCGAATTTCTACCCTGACTCCTCAACACTGTTGGCACCAGTTACACAAACCAAAACAAAAGTGCTGGTTGTTCTAGTTTTCAGCAGAGATTAATTGGAAAACTCTCCAGGCAAGCTGGCAGATCTGCAATGTGTGCACAAAAAGGAGGATAGGAAAGTTAACTGAACAGGTAGTAAAAAACAAAGCTGATTAAAGATAAAAATGTATAGTCAGTGTGTTGTTTTTAAACCAGCATGCTCAATTAGGCTATTTAGAGAAAACACTGTGAAACTAGAAAAAGCGTGTATATATACGTACGTAGAAAGTGAGGACCCAGAGAGGTTGCCCTGCTGCCCCACAATCATGCTACCACTTGCTAATGTTACTAGTATAAATGGGGACAAAAAACAATGCTCCAATCTCTGTGCACCCTTTTGATGGATCTTGAAGGACTTCTTCCTGCCTGTGTAGCTCTATAGATCTGAGAGGAATGGCGATATGGATAAGCTAAATAACGGGAACTCAGCTTTGCCCTTGACTAGTCATGCATTGATTCTTTTTTCTTTTTTTTTTTGAGAAGGCCATGCTTCTACCTCTCATGCAGATCTGGGAACTGGCTTAAGGCTGTTTATAAAGATTTCAAAACTGCATCTCTTCTTTTTGACTTTGTCATGTTTATGAGGGTGAAACTGCACCACCACAGGCAACAAAAAGTCTCCAATCATATTATTATTTAGTATACTGTATAGGTATCAAAAGGGTCAAAAAGGTTTTAAATTTAAATTAAGTTAAATTTAAACACTTTGGCAAGGGGATTGAGAGGATACAGTATATGGTATTTTTGTGGTAGACATGATGTATAAAGAGATATAGATACTGCATACACATTTGTTATTACACTATGACTATTTTCTATCCAGTTTTCAGTTGATGTTATATTTATCGAATGTTTTAACCCTGGATGAAGAGGCTGAAACATTTCTGTCCTGTCCTACCTCCAGCCCTGTTCCATGAACAACAGGCCAGCTGTCTAAATGTCAACATGTTTTGTCTGATGCATGGTTATATATTTTTGTTGTATGTTTATTTATTTAATAAAGATGGCTGTTGGGAAATACATTGCAGACATCTGTGGATATTATTTTACTTTTCCTATTTCCAGGACCTTAAACCTTGAAGATCCTAGAAATGTTCCTTCGGTGTTATTTGTTCAGAAGGTTTTTATCAGGTGCTGAATTATCCACTGAGGTCTTCTCCTCTTCAAAACAAATGGACCATATGATTAAAATTGGTAAAAACACTGAATAAAGCAGTTTCACCTTAAAAATCATTATTTCTCTGACACTTTCTTCGATCCTTTGAAAATACACTTAATAAAATTGAATTGAGTAATTGAATTTAATTGAGTAAATCAAATTAAATTTAAATTAAATTAGATTTACTCAATTGAATTAGGTTGAGTTGACTCACTTACTTTGACTTGACTTACTTTAAAATTACATAATATTTGACCTTGTTTCATCCTCTCCTGTGTCTGATGGTAAGGTTAAACAAGGATCTTCTACTTGCTAGCCAACTAGAACAACACAAAAACATAGCAGCTACTACAACACAGCAGCAGTGTTTACCCATGTGGAATTTGCTTAGTGGCACTAAAGACAATTACGCTGTCAATTTAACTATTATTAACTAAAGTATAAACAACCGCAGGGGCTGGAAAAAGGGAAAAAAGTATTGAACCATTAAAATTTTCCTTACCGCCAAACAGCAATGTGTATTTTAAGGACTGTTGTACAAGATACTGAATAAAGATCACACGCTTCTGTCTGCACTGAACTGCTCTGTTGTTGACTGGCAGGATCGTGGAAGAACCTGGCAGTGCTTTGACAGACTTCGACCTATTTTTTTTTTCTTAAGTTTAAGATCTCTGGTTATCTTTGTGATGCTCTAAGCTGTCAGTGTGAAAGGAAATGTCATATCAGAGCCAAGGAGAATAAAAAGCTATAGAGGAGAGTGATGTGTATGCATAATGTTCAATGAAAAACACTTCTGATTAGAAAATGTCCAAAGACATTTTTTTTTGTTTTAACGAAAACTTCAAGAATCAGGATGATGATGATGATAATGATGATGATCTCCCTATCTGTATTTGGAGTGGAAAACTGAGTATAAAAGCACTGAGGTTGTGTGTGTGTGCAGCTAGACTGCTTTCCCGCCACCCATCACTTTAAATGAAACTCATAACAATAGTTCACTCTTTGAACTGTAAAGAAACTTCCTTTGATCTCACGCAGTGGAACTTTCTCTGATTTCAGGATTTCAAAACAATACAAGATGGGTCAAATATGAATAACATGTTTATATTAAGATTTACACATTAGTGACTGTTCTGTGCCATTATGACTTCATATCAAGTGGTATGAAAATATGGGTGGTTTTTAAAGTAATACAAAAACATCACAAAATACAGTGTAAAAATCTTTTTTCATGGAAGTTTACATCATCGTATCTCAACAGATTATGGGGGATAAAGTCTCGGAGATGGATGTGCACGAGTTTGCTGCTTAATACAGTCTTCTCTTGGCAAACCTGCTACATCCTATAACTTTTATCACTCCATATTCACTTGTTCATTCACAGTCCTCAGTGCCAGACCTTGATCTCACCGGCCCAGTCGCAGGTTGCCACAGTCGCAGGCAGGACAGGATGCTGAGACACACAGAGACAGGGCTGGCTGTGGGCTTGGAGAGTGTGCAGCAGCCGAGCGTTGTGGTAGTCGTAGAAGTGAGCGGAGCCTGTGGCGCTCCCTGAGGCCAGGATAGATCCATCCAGAGAAAACTCACACTGCACCGCATATCCCTCCACCTAGGAAAAAAAAAATCAAATATATTATATTAGTTACAATGCAATGACCTTCAACCAGGAGCCATTTTTACGTTTGCAGAGTAATAAAATGTCAGTATAATAAGTGTATTGTCATCCAGTAGATTACAAACTAAGGCAGCTGAAATGTTAAAGTGGCGATGTGCATGTGATCACAAGGTTGCCAGTTTAATCCTTGGAACAGCAGAATAAAACTGTCGAGGAAGTAAAAGAGGTGCACTTGCCTGTCCCCTATTATCACCTCTGGAGTGTCTTCAGTGGGTTGTAACAAGACTGTGCTGTTCAAACACTAGGACTGAATGTGTGTGGAACAGGATGTTCCTGGAAAAGAGCACTTGTGCTCAGTCAATATACCTGGCTTTATATGATGATATCTCAATATCCATTCAGTTGCCAGTTTATAAGGTACACCAAGTTAAAACTAATGCAGTGTAATGCAACAGCCCTTCAACAAATCATACATTCATGAAGGTTATAATGTTCAGTTTGTGCTGACATTGTTTCATAGCGGTGTCGATTCAACTTCCCGGTCATTTTGAAGGCTGTACTTTGTGGTGCTGTTGAACATTATTGCATTATGACAGGTGTTATTTTGTCCACCCCATTTGTATCAATGAGGCTAGGCTAATAATGTGAAATGGACTTGAAACATATGATCCGATGAGTGACAGTTGCTTTCAGGATGCAATAAAGTGTTTATAATCACTGTAAAGGTTATGTGATACACTGACTGGCTACAAACACATGTATACTGTTAGACATGTTTGCTTCAAAGCAGTATATAATAAAGAAAAGTTGAAAAATAAAAATGTTGATTTGTAGTGTTGTGTTTTGTACCTCAGGGTCAACAACAATTGAAAAAAACAAGTCATGGAGTGTGAGATACAAATTTATTTCCTGTCCATGTTTGTATTTTTCTTGAATCAACGATCAAGACACCACAATAACAGCTCAGCATGTTGTCAGTGATAACCTACGGCCATATTCTGCTCTTTTGCCCTCAGTGGAAATATTGTATTGTACTTAATATGTTTGTTTGGGGAAGGGACTACAGAGGAAATGCTGCAGGCTATAGATCTACATGTGGTGTGTAGGTTATGGTGAGTGTTTCATCTGTGTGTATACATTTATTCTGCCTTTAGTTTTGTGCTGAAGTTGTTTGTGTGTTTGCGTGTGTACATCCGACTGCTGCACTTTCTGTATTGATCAGGCCCACTGAAACCCCCATCCAACCCCGGAGGCAACATTTGTTACTGACCTTGTGTCCTTCATATCGCCGCCTCTTGTTCATTCTATAGGGCTGCTGGGAGGAGAACACTGCCATGTAGTTCCCATTGGTCTGGGCGACAAAGGACTCCTCCACCGGGTGGAGAGCCAGGCTCGGGCACGTGTATCTCTCCTGGTGGCCAAATGAGAGGAGGGAAAGAATCCAGAAGGGAAATTAATTCATCATTTGACCTTTTCTTGCTGTTACTAACCATGAAGTCAGCTGCATGTTAACTAGTCTATTAATTTGAAAAAGCCTTATGTTCTGAGGTGCAGTGGGTGGACAAAGTCACAGAAACACTTTAAATGTAATGCAATCAGTTTACTATGGTCATTTGTGAGGTCACACTTTGTGTAGTAAGGGATTGTTTTATATAGCATATATAACAGTTCCTGTTTTTTTGTCCATCCTTTCATTAATATTCATAGTGTGAAGAATGTGCAGGTCTCCTGAGACTTCCTGAACCACACAATAAATTCCCAATTCAACTCCAGAAACACTGATTCACTGAGAATTTATTCAACACAAAGAAGCACAAAGGTTATGAGAAACACATTTTTAAAATAGGTGGCACTCAGTCGAGCGCACACTTGGCACTATGTAACTGTCACAATATGCCAGTTCCACATGCCTCATTACCAACTTGTTTCACATCAGGAGATTCACACATTTTCATGGATTTCACCTTAAATGGGAGGTGTGATTTGCCTGTTAAAATTTAAACAGCTTTTAAGCCTTTTATTTATAATTTGTGCCAATCAGCACTATGTTTTTTCAAGGGCTATTTCTTTTTTTATTCACACACAGATTTCCTTACATGGTAGATCTGATTGGAGACTTTGGCTGTGGTCTGGTAGTCCCAGGCGATGAGGGTGCGGTCTGCAGAGTCTCTGCTCACACAGTCAGAGCTTGTTATAAAGTCCATACCACCTCTCAGAAACAGGATGTCCAAGGTCTGCTGGATCCCTGCTTTGTATACTTTCACCATCTGGAAACACACAAACATGCACACACAAAGAAATTAGCATCCTGCTTTAAAATTCAGTGTAAAAAAAAAAAGAAAAAAAAATGGAGAAAAGCAGTTCAATCTACAATGTAGCGGGTAGTGTTACTGTGTGAAGAAGGTCAAGTAGTTATACTATATATACCATATTCAGTACATTACAGAATTAGTGTTGAAGCCATCCATGATGCTTTTACAGCACAGTACTTTTTTTGTTTGAAACTGAGCAGAGTGGATCAAAAATATATCATGACAAGGATCGTAAGAAGAGAGGTTTAAATTAATGACAAAAGTTTATTAAGACTTACATGGATATCTTACAACGTGTTTAGGTTAAGGGAAGAGATGAGACAATGGTGAGATTCAGTCATTCATGATCTAGACTGAAGAGAACAGTTTATTTACTCCTTTCTTTGTTAGACCAGTTTTACCAGATCAGATTTTCACACTGTGTTTGATCAGATTAGGTTTCATTTCAGAGCCATTGAGCGAGCGGCAAGCAGCTACGCTCAACATCAGACAATTTAACTTTTGACCCCTAACTACAACTTAAACTGCTGTTCTTCTGCTTTGTAACTTTAACCAAACTTTTAACGTTTGCTCTTTACAAGGAGTTGTAACATAACACGGAAGAGCAATCCCATTCATCCAGTTCAACCTCAAGTCTTTCTGGCGAGACTTCAGACCTCAGAGAGCTTTAATGTTTATGCCTGTGGGTGGGTGTGCTGGTCTCTCAGCCCTTTTTTATCTAGTGGGGTAATTTCGCCCCAGCGCAAGAAACACACAGCCTAGGGCTAAGACTGAAAGGCAGCCAGGACGCTACAGCATTAACAACCTATTTGTTGAGGACAGGTCTGTGCTCACTCTGCTATTCACATTGACACCTACTAGCAGAAGCAATCCCTGCTGTATTAAGTCTACAACCCTGCCAGGAAACGATGCAGTTTGCCGAGGGGAGAAATTACGTGTGAGCATTCAGATTCTGAGGAAGTGAATAGGATTATCATATAAAACAGCCCATTAAGCTTAATAGCAATATTAGGTTGCAGGTTCATGGGAACAATTTATGAGTCCCAAATGAAATTAAAATTTGCTTTGAATAATTAGCGAGAAAACCTGCAGTGCTACTCATATGCGTAAGCGGCAGTATTATCCTTTTAGTGAAATATAGCACAGGTCATTGTGCAGGGCCAAATGTAGACTAGCTTGTTTGTACTGGTGTGTAAATCTGAGTGTGTAGGAGGGAGATGTGAATGAGGGGCATGTGTTCAAAGCCTACATGGCTTAGATTTATAAAGGTCAAACAACAGTCCACGAAGCAGAGTCAATAAAAATGATAAACTGTAAGGAGGTTAATAAGTTTGACCTTGCTGCTGCGAGAGTCCCAGGCCTTGACCACTGAACTATAACCTCCACACAGGAATACATCTGGGTTGTTCGGATGCAGGGCCACAGACATCACCTTGAACTGGTTGTCCAATTTCACTATCTGCTCCCCTGCAGACATGAAGAAATAAGAGAGAGAGAGAAGAACAAGATCAGTGCTTCTTTGAATCAGTAAATCTTTGCATCTTCTAATGTAAAGTACAGCTCTTCATATACTGTATAAAATAAAAGGAGCCTGACTGTTTTAAAAGTGTGACTGTTTACATTTGATAGTGTAGGTAATCTTTTCCAGACGTAGAGTTGTGGACAATAAAATTTCTTTCACAATCTCCTGGATTCATGAAACAACACTGTCTCAACTGTGTGCTTATTAACTTTATGTTGGCAGACATTTTAACCATTATGGACTTGAGTGTTGGTCTAACCAGCCATGAGTTATATAAAAGGATGGCTCTTGTTTGTGATGCGCCTAGTGAAGAAACATTGATGCTTCTAGGTTCGACATCTTGTGTGTATTCATGTCTGCGCAGTGTTTGTACCTGAGTGTTGCCTAGTCAGCTGTAAGGGACTAATATCTGAGTCAACTCTGACCCCTGGCTGGTTTCTGTCCTCAGCAGCCCCCGACATTTTCCTGAGGCGCCAAGGCTGGCCAAGCAATCACCTTACTGCTTTTAAATCTCTGCCCAGAGAATCTGTCTGAACAGACCAATAGACTCTACGCACAAGTGTTGGTCTTTGATAATCTATCGATATCTAGTCTATAAATTCAAAAATAATGAAAAGTCTATTAAATTAATAAATTAAGACAAACTGTCGCTGTTTGTGCTGCATGAAAAGCTTGATTAAACACCATCTCTCTCAGTTGTCAAGACTAAACTAAACAACATAAATTTCAATTGCATTTGCAAATTCTGCTCAAACTTCTCTTGGGTTTATTAATTGAGCTCACTGTGAAGACCCAGGCCTCCTTGTGAAGCCCATTAGATTCCTGTGCAGTAAACATTGTGTGTAATTAATTAAATTGTGCCGTCGCCTTAGCTGATAAACTGAGTGATTCAAGAACAAGCTCACTAATAAAAGATACAGTAAATCTTGCTATACGCTGCCGCCAAAGATAGTGTTCAACTCAGAGCACCTTCTGAAATTCATGAGGGACTGACGTTGATCTTAAAGAGAGGAGAAGCTTTCTGTGATCATTTCAGGTCAGAGGCAGGAGCGACGCCTGTTTAAAGGTTTCAGGTTTTGATCACATGTCTCTGTCACTAAAAAAAGCTTCACATAATCTCACAAGAGAGCACGGAGAGTTCCTTGTGATAAAACAAAGCTTTCATTTTCATCATTAGATGCCCCAGGTCAGTTCAACAGCTGAACTGTAAGTGTGTAACTCACTGTAATGATGGTGGGTGACAGGATTTACCGAAAAGACTGCACGGATTTTGTTGCTAGTGTGCGGCCTGCCTTTTCAGGACATCAGCACATCATAGTCTCGGAGAAGCTACTTGATTTAAACATCACTCAAGACAAAAAGATAATCTAAACTGACAAAGACGTAGTGATATAGAAAAGAGGAACTACTGTTTTGGCTAGAGGTGGCTTTATCTAAATCAATTAAAAAATGTCACACTTAAAAACAAAACAAAAACACTGAGGGACTTAAATATAATTAAGCCTGACAGGGTGCGACCAAAAATTAGTTTCCAGGGAAAGCCACGAAGAAGGCTGCACGAGGAACCAGGGCCAGACTATGAGCCAGCAGCTCCGTCAAAGGCTATGCAAAGCAGTACACCTCAGGGTTCAACAGCTCCTCATTAATTCATCGAACAAACAACAAAGACCACATCCAAAACAGTCTTAGGCAGTTAACCCACAACACGCACTTCATTACACACTTGTTCTAGGATTTTCCTACCAAGTCTTTTTAGAAGGGAAGAATGAGCCACAGCTAATAAAGTACATCAAAAATGAACCTTCTTTCACTTAATGGTGGACTAGCGCGCACCCAGATTCGATTGCATTGATCCAAAGTTTTAACAGGCAATTTCGTCAGGCTCACACTTCCTGCTTAATTGGCTTACCCGTAGCGATATGGAAAAGATCTGTCATCGAGATTTGAAACTCATGTTTGGCAAGACGATGAGAAATCAACATTCTCCTCATAATAAATAGGGCCTTGTCATGTTTTAATTAAGCAAGATTAATTAGCTTGCTTGAGAGGGGAGATAAGGGAAGACTGCAATGATCTGTCCCTCCCTTGCTATGGTTTACTTTGTAGTCCTGAAAGAACTGTGATCATGCTGTAGAGCTGACACACAGTGGCGCACTACAGAGAGGAGGACATTAGGGGTGATTGGGACGGCAGGGATGAGCCCCTTAGAGCAGAGGGAAACAGGATGTAGTGGATATTCTGCCTCATTACCAGATCCACCAAAGCAGAGTGCTGTCACTGCACATCAGGAAAGGTTAGGAGGATATTACTTGGTTTTGACAAGACATATCCAAAAAATATTTTTGGAAAGTCTTAATTATTAATTAATTAATATTTCACATTAACTATGTGCTAAATCCTGGTATATGAGAAAGTGAGAAATATTTCTTTTCATGTGCTTCCCTCAACGATGTACAACAAGTTTCATAAACCAAAAAAGCTTCACAGGAAAGATCCTACTTCATGTTGGCAGCTTTTAAATTATACCACATAAGCACTAACAGTTATGTTACAAACCTACAATTGTTTTCACTGTTGAAACTAATTTCCGGTAATGTATGTTATAAATGTACGTAACACCAAAGAACAGGTTTTAGTCATTTTCAAACATGGGTCTGTTTCCTTTTTCTGTCACATGACGGGGTGAAACGTGTGGCGACCAAGCAGGTAACCACTGTAAAAATAAAGCTTTAAAACTAGGTCAAAATGTAAATAAGCTTGCCGGTGGCATTTGGAGTAAACGCTTCTGTGTGTGTGTGTGTGTGTGTGTGTGTGTGTGTGTGTGTGTGTGTGTGTGTGTGTGTGTGTGTGTGTGTGTGTGTGTGTGTGTGTGTGTGTGTCTCCAGTGTTTATACAGCCGTATTGTACTGGTTACTTCCTAAATGTGTGAATGAGGTGTTAAAGTAAAATGAAAGATATCAAAGAAAATGCATTCAAGTTAAAATGACTATATATATTGGAGATATATATTATATATATTACTGTTAAATATGTGACGACAATCATGTGTAAAACAAACCCCCGTCCCAGTTCACAATATTGAGCTAGAAGCCTCTGGTACACATAATAAAAGCACTTCTCTTGCATTGGATTGCCAGTTGGCTCAGATACATACTGATATGTTTTAAATAAACAATTTTCTGTGAGTTGACCCCAGACTTGACATCACAGTGTGACTCATTACTTTTGTCCTTGCACTACTGGCATTTGTAGCTTGTAGCTGCTCTTTTAAAGTAATGCTTTGCAATAAAGTGAAACTCCATCTTACAACCAAACTATTGTTGTAGCTACATTCATCAAATGTGATTCTGCAAAGGCAATGAGAGGTGGAAGGACAATACACAAGCCCACTCCAGTACTGGCACTATCTTTGTGTATTATTGGTTTTTGGAAAGCAAGGACGACCTCCTTTCTGCCAGCGCCTGAAGGGATCTGGACAGAAGACTCAAGTCTTGCATACACACGCATGATCTGACACATCAACCTGTGGCAGCCTGTGGGCATATGGGAATATTTTTCCTACGCCAACCTCCACCAATCAGCTTTTCCAAGGACAGCCATGAAAGCATTGGACAACAGCTGCCACTTCACACTAATGCCCTCCAGATGAAATTCATTTATTCCACTCCCCAACTCCTACTCTCTCTGTTTTTCTTTCTCTGAATTTATTCTGCCTCTTCTGATTTCTTTCTCTTGCATTCTTGCTCTCCCCTACCTTTCTCTCTCTGCATTATGCCTCTTAACCTGCTCTCCCTCCCTATATCCTCCTCTCCCCGTACTATTGCTATTCAGCTGTGACAGCCTGCCCGTGGCCCACTGGGAGTGGATGTAAGATTCTACAAATTAAATTGGACACAGGAACAACTGCAAAGATGGCCAAGAAAAATGGGCCCACACACTATTCTTAATGCATAGACTCTCCTATAATTCCATTTCTCTGTAAACAAACCGATTGGTGCAACACTTGGTGAGGTATACTGAGGTGAAATAAGGGGTCAGGTGTCCTACAGGACTCTCGCTCTCCAAAGAGAGCTCAATTGAGCAGAATAGGGCCAGCTGCCTTCCTTGTTAGAGTCAAGAGCCACAGCATTACTGTGAAGTGTGTAAAGATCAAATTAATCCTGATTACTGTCTGACAATGAGCTGGCAAACACTCAGATCCCTTGGTATCCCATCACTCTTGGTCGAGATAATGTTAACACATATGCTGCATGAGGGTTGGGAGCTTCATTAACTTTCCAAATATCCCTGTCATAATTATACCAACACCTTGTTGTAGCCTTGTCATGTGTGTCAGAAATATAAATCCTCTGGAAAGAGGGGAGTCATAGCTTACCATGTTGTGATGAGAACCACAATTATGTCGGTCTGTACTTAAATTATTATGAGGCAAATTATGCATGCAGCCTGAGCTCTATGTTCTGTTCACTGATCGAGTATGATTGGTTTTAAAGTGCCGGTGTCTTAGTCTTAGCTATAGCGCATTAAATTGCTCCACAGTTGAGCAGAAACTGGGCTGGAATTCTTTACTCCCATATTAATATGCACCTAAATTGAATTTTCTTCATCTCACGCTACTAAAGGAATGCATGCTTATTGCTCTGTCATGCCAGCACACATCTGCAGATCGTCATCCTCAGAAATAATATGGTTTATTCAATTTCAACTCAAATAAGTAATAACAGTTGTAGAATATGAATAAGAATAATAAAATATCACTAAAAAATAGAAAGACTGTTGCAGGATTGATGCGTGAGGGCTTTCTGGATATCTGACATTACTTCAAAGCTGTTAGTTTGAACCTACTAGGACCTCCGGCAGTGCTGAGCAAGGCACTTGCAGGTAGCAAAGTATAAGACCAAAATAAACATTTGTTTGTTTATGGTTGTGGTAGGTGACGTTCCAGTATAAGGTCATGGTGGCTGCTCCTGTGGTGATGTATCTATTATTGATCTCCTTCCTGGAGCTGCCTGTGTGTTTAATGGGCTGGCCAAGCTATTATCCGGTAGGCTTTATTGGCAGTATTGACAGACATGCTGAGAGGGGAAGTGCAAACGGCAGCAAGTCATCACAGCAATGTGTTGACCCTGGAGATGTAGATGCCACAGGGCTTTGAAACAATGTCTATTGTACGTTTGCTCATTCTGTTGAGCCTCTCTGGCCTTTTTCACTATTACATGTTAGTGAATGGACAGAAGGGACAAACACAAGGATTTAGAAATCCTTCTTGGTGACTCTTCAATCTTTTCAATAAATATTCAATAAAATATTGAGTCTTTCTATGAATTCTTACTAAAATTTTGAATTTCAGGTGTCGGGAGTCATTCTACTTCCTGAACGCAGTAGTGGAGCCTGTTGTTAATTGTCTGTATGAGTTGTTCCCATCATTTCTGCCATGCCTGTTAAATGTACACTTTACCACAAAACAAAGCATTTCCAAAGCAAATCAGATTATTGATCTCTTCTACATGTCACTTTGAAAATGCTCACAAATCACACAAAGGGGCTGGCAAACAGTGAGCCTGTGGATTTGGCTCAAACTGTTACTGTTACTGTTGGTAGACAAAAATGTCTACACCCTAAAAGGTTTTCAGAAAGTAATAACGCTTCTTTTTAAGTATACCCTGTGTATGTGTGTGTTTGTCAATGTGAGATACAGAGAGAGAGAGAGAAATAAAGGGAGTGATGTGTCCCATTTTAGGGGCCATCTGCACTGAGGCAGACAACCGTATCAACCTCCTCCCTAAATGAAACACTTCACTATAGAGTCACTGTTGGATTTCAGGTCTTTACAGCAAAAAAATGAAATAATGTTATTCAGTTCATGTATACCCTTAAAATAATGTACATACATTATGATAAAGTAATAAAAGAAAAAAGGAATGGAAAGCATATTACTATTGTACAAACTCTGTGGTAAACTCAGAAATGTTCAACTTCATGAGTTGACATGAATCAAATGCACAATTTAAAAAGTGACTGGACCCCAGTGGATTATGGGATACCAAAGGCTTAAAGGGAATACCAGTTGTTTCATTTAAATTTTAAGAAAAGAAGCCAGCGTTTCTTGGCTGCACTTGGAGGAGTCTTTCGAATGGGTTAGTTGACCAGTTATGAAGTATTCACTCTAGAAATGCAGATTTCGAAGGTGGCGGACCCTGAAATGGGTCACGACAACAGGGAGAGAGAGAGAGAAAGCTTTGAAATTTGTACAATGGGCTTATAACAGATTTTGGGGCCCAAGGCAATTTAAAGTCAGTCCACACATAAATTACTACACCAACTTTAAATTTGCAGGAAGTTAAGTTGCCAAGAAGTTTTGTTTTCCCACAACACCAGCAATATGCTTGGAGAAAATGTTTGATGAAAAGCAGCTCAAATTGGGTTTCAATTCAATATTTGAGGAAAATATAAAGGCACACAACAGCTGTCCTGGTTTAGTGTACCTAGCCAGAGGTGAGAAGCACTGGGCTGTAGACACATGCAAAATTGTATATAATGCTGAGTTCAGTTGAGGGCAAATTCACAGTGACATACTTAGTAAATCTAGTGTTTTGTTATGTGACATTGTGTTCTTCAGAGCAACAGAGAGAAGTGTTGCTATTCACCTGTTTCCACGTCTGTGATCACAGCCTTGTTGTCAAATGAGCCAGTGAGAAGGTGTCGCCCGCAGGGGGTCCAACAGGCATCACGCACAGCTCCTGAATGGCAGGTGTAAACCCTGAGGCATCGCCCACTCTCTGCTCCATCCCACACCTGACAGACATGGTCACATTGCATCAAGACAAAGTCACAAATAAACCTCGACTGCAGCAACAAAGTCATTTTTTCACTGACTGAACACAAGCTCAAATAGTTCTGGAAGAAAGCTTTTACTGTTCTGCCTCCACTCCATGAATGACACGGTGTGTACTATAGAACAACTTCTATTGAAAAGAACTGGTGTCACTTAATAAGCAATAGAAGATTATATCATTAATATGTCCTTAATCTTTGTAGGATGCTTTTAATTTAAGTTTAAGAACAAGTTATGTGATGAAAAGTGCTACAAGTGTGCTGAAAGCCTAAAAGGTAACACTGACCCCTGAATCCTTTATACAGCAAAACAAACTCCTCATGTAAAAACATGCAGTACGACAGAACGAAGCAGTAAAAAAGAAGAGACATCAGACAGCACTGACACACTGTGCTTCCTTCACACAAACAAGAAGAAAGGGCTGCATGCTTTGGATGAGGTTTCAAGGCAGTTTACTGGGAATCAAATACTGTAGGTCAGACTTGGCGGTCACTGCTCTCCCCACCAAAAAGAAAAATGTTTTTTTTTTTGTTATCACTTCACAAATGATTCATGTAAGGTGTCCTCCAGAAATGAAAATCTTTCCTGTGCGAATGAGAATTGGTGAATGCAGTCTCTCTCTTTGTCAAAGCTGAGACAGATGTAATCCAAGCCTTCCTCACATAACTTCTATTGTAATGAAACAAAATGAGATTACTCTGCAAAGTGCCACTGGATAAATTGGCATAATACATATACAAATCAGGCTTATTTGCAGGATTTAAAAGCAAAAACAACCTTTGTGATTAATTTTTTAAACTAATTACCTTTGAGCATGTCTATAAATCAGTTCCCCGTGGGGTGGAACGGCTTTAATGGTTTTGTACTATTAGAGATGTCTCTGATTAGAGACAGAGCAGAGGAGAAAAGCACCAACTGCCTTCTGTTTGCTGTGCCCGCCATAACTATGCTATCTAACACTTTGCCAGTTTGAAATGTGATATCATGGTGCTAATAAAGTACAAAACGGGGCCGAAAAAAGCAGACTGATTCATACATGAGGTGTTAATCTGCCAGATTGTTCTGTTGTTGATTTTGGCTTTGTCTTGGTGTGGCGTTTTTTGTGTTTCAAAAAAGATCACTTGGCAAACTGGCTGGTCAATACTGTGACATGTTTTTCATCAGATTCTGTGCTGATGAAGATAAATGATATTCTGTCAGGCATGTCAAAAGACAAAAGATTCTCCCTGAAGCCCAGCCTGAAAACCAGTGGGTGGTCTGGTGCCCATTGAGGTGAGGTATTACACTAATGATAAAGTATTTTTTATTTCCCCAGGATTGCCAGGGCCACAGAGGAACTTTGAAGATCTGCGCTGCAGATCCCTCTATGCCTCTTTCTGTGTTTCATTATTAAAGATGACTCCTTCATACAGCATATGAAACACACTGAGAAGTACTGTGCCACAGCTCCCACAGGAGCCAGACAGGAAAGAAAGATGGACGGGGGAGAGAGACATATCAATCCAGCAGGCAGTAGTTTAACAAATAGAATGGCAGAGATGCCTTCAGGGTGAAAAACAAGTAACACAGAGAGAAACAGAGCCCGAGACTCACACTTTTGATTGCTAAAAAGCTAAGTATTGGAGCGAAACATCTATTAAGAATATTTCCATTCACTGTGCAACAGGCTATATAAATTCTCTGTAAGATTTTAGGCTTAGGGAAACACTGCCATCTCAAGGTAACATGGAAATCTGTTATACAGCAACTGATGACAGCATCTATAGTCACAAAAGCTCTCAACTAAACACAGACTTTTACATAACAAGTCTAACAAAGTGGCATGTTGCTTAAGCTCTGTCTCCAACCTGCTCCATATGAATGACAGCGTTAATGATTATGCACCATAACACCACCATTCAATCCACACACAATTGCAATAATCCTGCACAATATGAGACCTATGCATGGTTGAAATTGAGCGCTTGTTTATTTGCATCCCCCTTAATTTCACCGGCCACTTAACAGACACGCTGAGCGGATCCTCGCGGATGACTCATTGGGGTAATCTGCTTCCTAAATGACTCTCTGTAATTAAAACTAAATTGGTATTCGTGTTATCAACTTAAAACTGCTGCCTTACACCTGCTGTAGCCATGGTGACAACAGCTGCAAACAGGCTAGAATAATAATAGTCAGACAGGAGGCCTGAAGGGTGTCGGTGAAGAAATACAACCACAAAGAGGAAAGTGTCAAGACTTCATAGAGTATGCTCCCTCTCTGTCTTCAGACTCCAAACAGAACAGGGAAGCTGTTGTCAAAGTGCTGAAAAACATAATCAATATCTCTGGACAGTATGTCAATAAATATACAATAATGTATGGCATGCTATTATGATACAAGAAAATAAATAATGCCACATTTTCACAAATGACTAGGATTTTTCTATACCAGGACACCAGTGTGTATTACTGTACTCATACCATGGCTGCTTGCCAAACTAAAGTGTTAGACTGTCTTTACATTACATTTAAATGCATATACAAATTTTTTTCACAATTTTTTGTCACATTTTCAATCATTTATTGACTGTCCATTGTTTTTGGGTAAAATGAAACACAAAACATTTTCCCCTATTTCTTGCTTTTCATTGTGAGGATTTCCTTCTTTTCTTTGTCTACTCTGCACTGAATATCTTTGAGTTTAGGTCAACCCTTCAGCCAGTCAACATTCAAGGGAAGGACATTGAGGTGGTGCACACTTATAAATACTTAGGTTTGCACCTGGACAGAAAACAGGACTGGTCCCTGAACACGGATGCCATCTACCCGAAGGGCCAGAGCCGGCTCTTTCTCCTCAGGAAGCTCAGGTCCTCTGACATCTGCAGTGAAATGCTGCACGTTTTATTTGTCAGTGGTGGCAAGTCTTTTTTATGCTAAAGTCTGCTGGGGCAGCAGCATTTTCGACATGAACACAAGGAGACTGGACAAGCTGGTCAAAAAGGCTGGGTCTGTGCTTGGTAGGAGTCTGGACTCACTCAGGACTGTTTCGGAGAGACGCATGCAATGTAAGATGGAGGCCATCTTGGAATATACCAACCATCCTCTCCACAATATTCTGGCAGGACAGAGAAGCAGCTACAGGTGCAGCAAATGTCTCATCTAACTGCGCTGCAGAACAGAGTGGTTCAGGAGATCCTTTGTGCCCACTGCCATCAGGCTATACAACACCTCAGCCAAAGGAAGTGGACTAATCTAATTATTATTGTTTGTTTATTATGAACTGTCTTTTATTATTGCCAACAATAAGCTAATGGACACATGATTTCCCCTACGGGATAAATAAAGTATCTATCTATCTATCTATCTATCTATCTATCTATACAGCTGTTATTTTCTGCCATTTAATAAACCAAACAATTATTCAATGAATCTACAAATAATCAATAATAATAATAATTGCTAGTTACAGGCCTTCATGTTTCAAGTTTATACTTAGTAAAATCCCCTCTTAGATTTTATTAGTGAGAGTTAACTGGTTAACACAGTTAGAAGCCAAAGCACCGTTGCTATGGTTACCTGCACTTTAATGTGCTGTATTTTGCATGATTTACAACAGTGCATAAACTGTTGGCCAGAACCGAGTTTGAGGTGTTATGTTATGCAAATGTTTTCTGTGGCTAACATGTAGTTATTACGTTTATTGGGGCAATATTCAATAATAACAAAGATTGTGATATTTCCCGCCATATGCGTTATTATTCACAATATCCTTTGTTTTTTTTTTATCAATTCACTGCTTTTCTTATTGTACTTGGCATGTGACAAATAAAACTTTGAATTAATCTTAAATTTTAAAAGTAATTAAATAACTAAGTCCTTTCTTGCTCTTCTTTGCTAGTCTCCACCATCTGCTCCAAACAGCCCTTTCCAGGACCCAGAAGAGGTGGCTGCCATACTGCTGCACTTGTATGCTTATGCAAATGATCTCATGCATATTTAAATTATTAATTATTCAGAGTCCTCTTAGGATATTGGTGAGGTAGGTGATTTCGTACTGGGATAGAAATATTTAGTCACTGGCAGACACCTGCATTGCTTGACCTTTACAGTAGGGAAATGAGGGATTGTTTCCTGCTGTAAAATGTAGAAAAAGGGGGGGAGGGGAATCAGAGAGAGAGAAAGAGACAGGGAGGGAGAATGAGAGAAATAGGAAGTCCCATGGGTCCTGACATACATTCAACTGACAGTGACAGATATGATTCCAAAGAAAGTGGTTTACGGTGCATCTATAAATCGAAGCGGCAGGGCAGATATTATCTCCCTGTCTCTAACACCATGCCAATTACACTGAATGTCAGGTAAAGTCATTATCCTCTTAGACCTCATTGATGCACTTGGCACCTGCCTGAAACTATACTGATAAATGGATTTTTGTGCTCCAGACCACCAGGTATATGTAGCAGACAACCTGAGAAAGGATGACAAATTTTATTACATTAAACTAAAACTAATAACTAAAACTTGAATTTCATAAACCAGTTCGAATTGAATCAGAACTAAGTGAGCATATATGATTGGATACATTGCACTACAGAAACACTGAATCCTGTCATTACTATTTCATAGCCTCCTAGGCTCCTAAGTATTAATGTGCATCTTTTCTGAGGACAGTGCTAGCCTTATTGAAGCTGTTATTACCTTGAAAGTCTTGTCCATGGAGGCAGACAGCAGCAGGTGACTGAGATGAGGCACAGGACACCATTGCACTGTGTTGACTGGGCCCTGGTGGCCTCCCAGGCTCATCAGAAGCCTCCTTGGTATCCCTGCTGTGTCGGGCTTGAGAGCAAGATACGGCTTCACTATCGCTGACACATCTGAGAGAATTTGGCTTTCCCTGGTCTTATTCCCTGTGACTTGCTCTGCTGGATACTTTGGGTCCACTGTCTCCACTGAAGTGGCAAGTTTCTGTCTCTTGGGAATGTATGGTCTGACACATGATGGGACAGTGTACTGTCTTTTTGCTGAGTTCATCCCATCACCAAAGCTTTGTGGCACGTGAGGAAGAATGTGCTGTGGTGACATCTTCCCCCGAGTTGCAGGTAAACTTGGAGGAGCTGTAGTATCTCTGAAATGCTTATGTTGTGCTATCCTGCTCAGGTCAAAAAAGTTCTGTGGCTGTGAACGGGGTTGTATTGAGGAAATGGTACTTTCTGAGATATTCCCATGGTATTCCAACACCGTCCCCTCATGGTCATGGGTAAAACTTCGAAGCTTGGCTGGTACATCTGAGTTATTACACACCACAACTTCTTGGTTTTGTTCATAAGATCCAGTTTGGACAGAAGCTGATGTTCCCTCCTTCGTTTGATCCAGAAATTCATCCTCTGACTCTGAATCCTCATAGGCCACTAATGAAGACATCTTCATAGGACACTCTTAAAAAATAAAGGGACAACAGGTGAGCTCTAAGTATAGTTATTCCATAACATACCTAAGGGTGACATCTAGTGGATGCTTGGACTTCTGCACCTAAAAATAGCATACTCACTTGTCACTTTTAGGTAGGTTTGTTGACATTAAAATAACGTGACCTGGCAGTTTAACCACAAATTTACAAATGGAAATTTATTGTCACTAGTGAGGTGAAATGTCTAGCAGCACCTCCACGCACCAGCCAATCAGCTGGGGAGATAAATATAAAGAGGGAAACTCCACAATGGGCTCATCTTAATAAAATAGGACAGGGCAGGACGATCATTTTCGGTAGAGCCCAGAATTTCGAGTTGGGCATGAAACGCTAATGCTACGTGACTAGTCGTCCTGTTAAGGCTTGTTATCTAGTCAACACAAAGGCAAAACAGAAAGAGAGCAAACTGCCAGCTAGCTCAATTTACTACCTTCAGACAGAGCAAACACACGGTTTCTTACTGTTACTTAACTTATAAACGTAAAGAATGGACGCTGTCACTACAAAGGTTAACGTAAATCCTGAAGTTTGATGCTAAATTACGCGTTAGGCTAGTGTGTTAAGTAGCGCCTATATAGCAATTTAGCTAACGTCAATCAATTGCACTTCTGGCTAAAAGCCTAATATAACCTACAAAGAATGAAAAACTATCCAGTAAATCTGCGTGTAACATTTTATACCTGCAATCCTGTAAATGCATCAATATATCCGACTTCTGAGAGTTAACAGTCAAACACATGGTAACAACATCCCGCAAAACCATTTGAGTATACGCAACGTTTCAAAATAAAAGGATCGTTTCGATTTTCCAACTCATGTCGTGAGTCATTCTACGCGTAAAACTTTTATTTTGAAAGCAGCCGGTAGGTACTAATGGTTGTGCGTCCCCTCCAACATATGCCGTATTAAGTTGACTTATATTATATTTAGCTTTTTTGATTCATGTCCAATGAATCTGACAAAATACAAGCCTTATTTTTTTTTTAAACTATATAATGCAGCCCCCAAAGTAACATTTTTTTTTCGCATTCATTCATTTGCTCCATCGAATCCATAGCGGAAATGTTGAGCAAGCCATGTTTCGGGGGGAAGATTTGATTTGAATACATCCAAAGATTCTGTTTCGATATTACTCATGGATTTACTAGAAGACCATATTAGCTCACTAAGGCTGATGCAAACTTTCAGTCTTCTGATTAGGCTGATGCAAGCTGTCAGTCTTCTGTGTAAAGACTATCATAAGGTATGGCGCTAGTCATTTTATTTATTCTTATATTGTCGCTACTCCATCATTTATTGTAATTTCAGTAACTGCATCATATATGACATCTATGAAGGTAAGATAAATCTAAATAATCAGTAATATCGGAGGCTTACCTGTTGAAAAGCTACCTAAGTTATCTGTTGTGTATTCACATATGGGAGTCTTCTCAGACTGCTGTGGAAGATGATACAGTACAGTATCACTAACAGTGTTAACTTTGATCCAGATGCTCTTCAGAACATGTCATATTTACCTATGTCATGTGTTTGGTAACAAATTAGTTTTATCCCATCTCTTGGGCAGTGTGAAGAAGATGACAGACTGTCAGGGTGACGGCGAAGGAGCGAATAGTCCAATGGAGCTGTATGAAAAACTGAACGCTCAAGGAGATAAAGTCAGAGTCTTGAACACGGCTAAAGCTGAGAAAGTAAGTGCTTGTAAACTACCTTGTAAAAACAGTATTTTTATTCGATGGGTTTGGTTAAACCAAGTTACAAAAAAAACATGACGTATTCTCACTTCCTACTTGTTGGCAGTTTGTGGTTTTCAGATAAATGTCATTTAATATTTTCTGCCACTACTCCACTGATTAAATGTCCATTCATCTTCACTGTAATAGCGGGAAGCAGAAATCTTAAGAGACAGATATTTCAACTTAAACCGAAACTATCTGGAAGCCTTTACGTAATTTGGATAAACTGATGCTTTAAAATATAAACTTTTTATCTGATTCTGGTGGGATTTGGCTGCTTTTATTGGTGTGATTTTTCTGACAGCAGTGATTGGGTTTTACAGGCTGAAATTGATGCTGCTGTCCAGTTGCTGCTGAAGTTGAAAGTGGACTACAAACAGATGACAGGTCAGGACTACAAAGCAGGAAGTCCCCCCTCAGAAAACTCTGTTGTCCCCAACAATGGGCCAGCAGCAGATGATGCAAAGGATGAAGACACAGTTGATCCATGGAACGTCTCCACCACCAGTGCCAAGGGGGTAGACTACGACAAACTCATAGGTAAGATTTACATGAGCTTCGTGCGTGGCCTTTACTTGAAGAGCTGAAGCGCTATGTTTTCTTTCTTATTTTTGGATTCAGAATATGAATCTCAACAATATACTGTAGCTCTAACTATGAAGTTCTTTAAGGTTTGTTCAAGCTGAGAAATTAACATTGTGTCATGTCTTTCTTTAGTGAGGTTTGGCAGCAGTAAAATCGAAAAGGAGCTGGTGGACAGAATAGAAAAAGTCTCGGGACAGAAACCTCACCGCTTTCTGAGAAGAGGAATCTTCTTTTCACACAGGTCAGCGTTCTAGGAACTGAAGATATTTCATCAGCTTTATTACTCAATTACAGTAACTCCTCGTATGTTTCACAAATTACTCAGTGTCACATTATCAGTGAGTCTGAATCTTTTTCCTGTTTAGTAAAACAGACGATGGCAAGAATGTGGATGTTCATGGGGGAATAGTATGTCAATGAATCACTTACCTTGTATGCCTATTTTTGTTTTGATAGAGATATGCATCAGGTGCTTGATGCATGTGAGAAGCAAAAGTCCTTCTACCTTTACACTGGCAGAGGTCCGTCCTCTGAAGCCATGCACGTTGGTCACCTCATCCCCTTCATCTTCACCAAGTGAGTTCTATTCACCAAGTTATCTCAGTCCTTCACCTGTATACCTGATCTTACTTGTAGATTTTAACTTTATTGATTGTAATTTATAACTGAAACTTACTTCATTTCTCCAGGTGGCTTCAGGATGTATTTGACATCCCCCTGGTGATCCAGATGACTGATGATGAAAAGTATCTGTGGAAGGATCTAACAATAGAAGACTGCCACCATTTCGCTGTGGAAAATGCCAAGGACATCATCGCGTGTGGTTTTGATGTCAACAAGACTTTCATCTTCTCTGACCTTGACTACATGGGGTAAAATTATTAGCAATGAATGATCCACCTTTCATGTAACTGAGTCAGCATATAATTTCCTATTTCTGTCTGAAATGTTTTCTTTTTTAATATACTAATTTTGACTTAATTTCCACAGAGCATGTCCTGAATTCTACAGGAATGTGGTTAAGATCCAGAAGCATGTCACATTTAACCAGGTCAAAGGCATCTTTGGCTTCACAGACAGTGACTGCATTGGTAAGACATCTGAAAAGTCCTTGGTGACTTAAAAAAAAAAAAAAAACACTTGACTTTGAGCAATCCTTAAAATATTCTCCTCATACTTTGGTAAGAGGAGGAAACATTAAATTAACTTTTTATTGCTGCAACTTTCTGTAACTGATCAAATCTTTTTCTTATGATGAATGATATAATTTGTAAGAAGCTAAATGCTCGTGCTGGTTGCCAGAGCTCAAAGAGCTGTTTTCAAATTGCTTTCACAGTCAGGCCAGTGTCTGAAGTGTGATTGTATTTTGGTATTTTATGGTGTTTATTATTTTTTATCGTCCAGGAAAGATCAGCTTCCCAGCCATCCAGGCAGCTCCGTCCTTCAGTAACTCTTTTCCACAGATCTTTGGAGATAGGACGGACATACAGTGTCTGATCCCCTGCGCCATAGACCAGGTCGGGACAGCACTGCATTATTAGATAACAATACTATGTACTGGCATTCATTGGTTAAAATAATGTGTGTATCTGTCCTCTCACTCATGCAGGACCCTTACTTCAGGATGACCCGTGATGTAGCTCCAAGGATCGGCTATCCCAAACCAGCACTGCTGCACTCCACCTTCTTCCCCGCCTTGCAGGGGGCGCAGACCAAGATGAGCGCCAGTGACGCCAACTCCTCCATCTTCCTCACGGACACACCCAAACAGATCAAAAACAAGGTGCTGCTATTACTAGTTATTACAAGTCACTACTTACTAGTCAGATTTGTATTGCCTATGTTTGCTGAATAGCTGATCTGTGTAACTGTTACTTACAGGTCAACAAACATGCATTTTCGGGGGGGAAAGACACAGTAGAAGAGCACAGGAAGTACGGTGGAAACCCAGACGTAGACGTCGCCTTCATGTACTTGACCTTCTTCCTGGAGGACGATGAGCAGCTGGAGAAGATCAGACAGGTGAGGCTGTAAAGAACAAGGGAATCCAATATGATTTTTCAGGCTTAATTTCCTTTGCTAATCACACTCTTTCTGTATTTTGTTTTCCCTGATTTGTCTCTTCCCGTGAGCTCTTTATTTTTCTTTTTTATTATTCCTCTCTGCTCATTCATCCTCCTTAAATTCTTTTCTGCACGCTCACCCCACCTCTTCTCTCTGCAGGACTATTCAAGTGGAGCTCTGCTAACCGGAGAAGTGAAGAAGATTTTGATTGAGACTCTGCAGCCGATGATCACTCAGCATCAAGAGAGACGCAAACAAGTTACAGATGAGACAGTAAAACAGTTCATGACTCCAAGACCTTTGAATTTTAAGTTGTAGTCTGCTCGAGCTTCTGAGATGTCGGGGGTCATTATGTTGTTGATCTCAATACAAGATCAAATAATGCATTGTAATAGAAAAATCATATTCTGCACTTTGTATGGCTTTCTATAACCTTGGACATGAATCTGTCCTCACATTTATAATCTTTATTTGGCACTATGAATCTGTCTTACATGTAAACTCCTTATCTGGAACTATCTGTTACTTCTTTTCGACAGTTAGACAGTTTTGATAGTATCCATCATTGTTCGCAAACACAAATCCTGACCATGCCTCCTTTTTCCCTCTTCATATAGAGTTCATATACACTCTTTGTTCGACAACAGTCTGCGGTTGCACTGTGTGACTGTACGCTAATCCTTTGCAAAGCTTTTATTAAACTATATAAAGACAACTTGATCATTTTGTCAACTCTTCATTTTCAGATTTCCATCACAGCATCTATCTTTTTTCCATCTAAAATCAATGTAATTTCATTACATTACACAAAAATGTAAAAAAAAGTAAATGTTAATTACTAGAGATTATTTGCTTCTCTGTGTCAAAACTAAGCATGGCATTGCCCACGCCTTCACGCTACTTGTTAAATGTACATGTTTTTCTTCATGAAGTGTTTGCAGCGCTGCGAAATCGGTTCAGGAGCAAAAGAAGATTCAAGAGGAGTACAGTGCATATTGTGGCAAAATCTGCGCAGTGACCAGCAGTAACACAGCTACACATCCACTTTGCAGGATGTTTGTTAAAAGCTCTTATTTTACTTTAGGAAAAAAAGCCTTCAGAATAATAATTGTTACTTTGTGATTATCAAAACAGGTGTGTTGTATATGGTGTGAAGAGAGAGGTGTAATATGATAATATGAGATATATTATGATACGTTAATCTCTTCAGAGTTGGAGCACATACCATTAAGTCTTCATCTGGCTTCGTTAAGGAAATTAAAGCAAATGTAATTGTGAGGAGATTTGAATCAGCATGGTTTAAATCAAGAGGTTTCATTCAACTTATGCCCAGACTAAAAATAAAACTGTACTTCAACAACAAAACTTTGGAAAACATGTTTTATTTAAAAATGTAATCATATCCTATACCTGGAGCTGGTGACTGTAAATGCCATAGCATATGATTTGCATCAATTTCATACTCATCAAAGCATTGAGTGACCCCTCATGTCCTACAGATGGCGGCATTGTCACCTGGTTTCAGTGTTAAGTGTTTCCTAGTGCATGCATGCACATAATATTGTTTTAATATTTCTAGGGTTAAATAGAAAGAGTACCCATTTTTCCCACAATATCACACCCATCAAACATATCAACATAGGCATTCTGTGATATTATTGTCTTGCTGAAGTCTTACTTCACTTTGAACCAGTACTAAAGGTGCCTGAGAACCACTTCACTAACAGATTGTCATTGTCAGTTTCGTACAACTCCACACCTCCAATATTCTTTATAAAAAAAACATTTACTTACTTAATAAATTTGTGTCATACAAAAATAATGTAAATATATTATTCAGCACAACCTTCCAGGAAAATCCTTCATTGCGGCATTATTTGAAGTTTCCTTGTCAGAATTCCCAGGTGCAAATGTGGAAAGTAAAATTCTGGTGTGTTCCCCTTTCATTATGAACATTCAGGTGAGAAAAGCGAGTTCGAGTTAATTTGTTTGTTTGAGCAGGCGCATCACTATCTCATACGAGGAGAGGACTGCCATGTTGACAGGGACGGCTCGCATGCGGTTGAGACTCAGACCCCTGAAGAAGACACCAGGACCCTCAGAGCGGACGCTGTCTGTGATACAGTGCAAAAAGCCTCGGTACCTCCGCTGCCCAATCCAGTCCATCTGGAGACGAGCTTTGATCAGATCCATTGGCGTGCTAACACACCAGCCACACATCCCTGACAGACCTCCTGCCAGAAGCACCACTTTCCACTCTGTACGAAAAGGAAACATTTGTCTGATATGATTCCAATGACATTATAAGTTACTTTACTAAGAACATGACAACTGGCTCCCAATTGTGCTATCCATACTTTCAATACTAATATCAGATCCTGGGTGTTTTAGAGCAGATTTACTCCTATATTTAACAGGTAAGTTGTGTTTGGAAATACCTGGTTCAGTCAGTCCTGGAGGTGTAAAAGCTAAAAAGCTAAATATTGTAGCGATGAATCTATTAAGAATATTTCCATTCACTGTGCAACAGGCTATATAAATTCTCTGTAAAATCTTAGGCTTAGTGAAAGACTGCCATCTCAAGGTAACATGGAAATCTATTAAACAGCAATTGATGACAGCATCTATAGTCACAAAAGCTCTCAACTAAACACAGACTTTTACATAACAAGTCTGACAAAGTGGCATGTTGTTTAAGCTCTGTCTCCAGGCTGCTCTCTATGAATGACAGCATTAATGATTATGCACAATAACACCACCATTCAATCCACACGCAATTGCAATAATCCTGCACAATGCGAGACCTGTGCATGGTGGAAACTAAGCACTTGTTTATTTGCGTCCCCCTTAATTTCACCGGCCACTTAAAGACACGCTGAGTGGATCCTAGCTTATGACTCATTGGGGTAATCTGCTTCTTAAATAACTATCGGTAACTGAAACTAAAATGGCATTTGTGTTATCAACTTAAAACACTGCAGCCTTACACCTGCTGTAGCCATGGTGACAACAGCTGCAAACAGGAAATGGTTCTTTCTGAGATATTCCCATGATATTCCAACACCGTCCCCTCAGGGTCATGGGTAAAACTTCGAGGCTTGGCTGGTACATCTGAGTTATTACACATCACAACTTCTTGGTTTTGTTCATAAGATCCAGTTTGGACAGAAGCTGATGTTCCCTCCTTCGTTTGATCCAGAAATTCATCCTCTGACTCTGAATCCTCATAGGCCACTAATGAAGACATCTTCATAGGACACTCTTAAAAAATAAAGGGACAACAGGTGAGCTCTAAGTATAGTTATTCCATAACATACCTAAGGGTGACATCTAGTGGATGCTTGGACTTCTGCACCTAAAAATAGCATACTCACTTGTCACTTTTAGGTAGATTTGTTGACATTAAAATAACGTGACCTGGCAGTTTAACCACAAATTTACAAATGGGAATTTACTGTCACTAGTGAGGTGAAATGTCTAGCAGCCACCTCCACGCACCAGCCAATCAGCTGGGGAGATAAATATAAAGAGGGAAACTCCACAATGGGCTCATCTTAATAAAATAGGACAGGGCAGGACGATCATTTTCGGTAGAGCCCAGAATTTCGAGTTGGGCATGAAACGCTAATGCTACGTGACTAGTCGTCCTGTTAAGGCTTGTTATCTAGTCAACACAAAGCCAAAACAGAAAGAGAGCAAACTGCCAGCTAGCTCAATTTACTACCTTCAGACAGAGCAAACACACTGTTTCTTACTGTTACTTAACTTATAAACGTAAAGACTGGACGCTGTCACTACAAACGTTAACGTATATCCTAAAGTTTAAAGCTAAATTACGCGTTAGGTTTGTGTGTTAAGTAGCGCCTATATAGCAATTTAGCTAACGTCAATCAATTGCACTTCTGGCTAAAAGCCTAATATAACCTACAAAGAATGAAAAACTATCCAGTAAATCTGCGTGTAACATTTTATACTTGCAGTCCTGTAAATCCATCAATATATCCGACTTCTGAGAGTTAACAGTCACACACGGTAACAACATCCAGCAAAACCATTTGAGTAAAGGCAACGTTTCAAAATAAAAGGATCGTTTCGATTTCCCACTCATGTCGTGAGTCATTCTACAGGTAAAACCTTTATTTTGAAAGCAACCGGTAGGTACTAACGGCTGTCCGTCCCCTCCGAAATATGCCGCATTAAGGTTACTTATATTATATTAAGGCTTTTTTGATTCATGTCCAATGAATCTGAAAAAATACAAAAAGCCATATTTGTTTTAAAACTATATAATGCAGCCCCCAAAGTAACATTTTTTTTTCTCATTCATTCATTTGCACCATCGAATCCATAGCGGAACTATTGAGGAAGCCATGTTTCGAGGGAAGAATTTGATCCGAATCCTACCTCAAGCTGATGCAAGCTGTCAGTCTTCTGTGCAGAGTATCATACGGTATGCCGGCTAGTAATTATATTTAGTCTTATATTGTCGCTACTCCATCATTTATTGTAATTTCAGTAACTGTATCATATATGACATCTATGAGGGTAAGATAAATCTAAATAATCAGTAATATCGGACGCTTAGCTGTTGAAAAGCTACCTAAGTTATCTGTTGTGTGTTCACATATGGGAGTCTTCTCAGACTGCTGTGGAAGATGATACAGTACAGTATCACTAACAGTGTTAACTTTGATCCAGATGCTCTTCAGAACATGTCATATTTACCTATGTCATGTGTTTGGTAACAAATTAGTTTTATCCCATCTCTTGGGCAGTGTGAAGAAGATGACAGACTGTCAGGGTGACGGCGAAGGAGCGAATAGTCCAATGGAGCTGTATGAAAAACTGAACGCTCAAGGAGATAAAGTCAGAGTCTTGAAGACAGCTAAAGCTGAGAAAGTAAGTGCTTGTAAACTACCTTGCAATAACAGTATTTTTATTCGATGGGTTTGGTTAAACAAAGTTACAAAAAAAACATGACGTATTCTCACTTCCTACTTGTTGGCAGTTTGTGGTTTTCAGATAAATGTCATTTAATATTTTCTGCCACTACTCCACAGATTAAATGTCCATTCATCTTCACTGTAATAGCGGGAAGCAGAAATCTTAAGAGACAGATATTTCAACTTAAACCGAAACTATCTGGAAGCCTTTACGTAATTTGGATAAACTGATGCTTTAAAATATAAACTTTTTATCTGATTCTGGTGGGATTTGGCTGCTTTTATTGGTGTGATTTTTCTGACAGCAGTGATTGGGTTTTACAGGCTGAAATTGATGCTGCTGTCCAGTTGCTGCTGAAGTTGAAAGTGGACTACAAACAGATGACAGGTCAGGACTACAAAGCAGGAAGTCCCCCCTCAGAAAACTCTGTTGTCCCCAACAATGGGCCAGCAGCAGATGATGCAAAGGATGAAGACACAGTTGATCCATGGAACGTCTCCACCACCAGTGCCAAGGGGGTAGACTACGACAAACTCATAGGTAAGATTTACATGAGCTTCGTGCGTGGCCTTTACTTGAAGAGCTGAAGCGCTATGTTTTCTTTCTTATTTTTGGATTCAGAATATGAATCTCAACAATATACTGTAGCTCTAACTATGAAGTTCTTTAAGGTTTGTTCAAGCTGAGAAATTAACATTGTGTCATGTCTTTCTTTAGTGAGGTTTGGCAGCAGTAAAATCGAAAAGGAGCTGGTGGACAGAATAGAAAAAGTCTCGGGACAGAAACCTCACCGCTTTCTGAGAAGAGGAATCTTCTTTTCACACAGGTCAGCGTTCTAGGAACTGAAGATATTTCATCAGCTTTATTACTCAATTACAGTAACTCCTCGTATGTTTCACAAATTACTCAGTGTCACATTATCAGTGAGTCTGAATCTTTTTCCTGTTTAGTAAAACAGACGATGGCAAGAATGTGGATGTTCATGGGGGAATAGTATGTCAATGAATCACTTACCTTGTATGCCTATTTTTGTTTTGATAGAGATATGCATCAGGTGCTTGATGCATGTGAGAAGCAAAAGTCCTTCTACCTTTACACTGGCAGAGGTCCGTCCTCTGAAGCCATGCACGTTGGTCACCTCATCCCCTTCATCTTCACCAAGTGAGTTCTATTCACCAAGTTATCTCAGTCCTTCACCTGTATACCTGATCTTACTTGTAGATTTTAACTTTATTGATTGTAATTTATAACTGAAACCTACTTCATTTCTCCAGGTGGCTTCAGGATGTATTTGACATCCCCCTGGTGATCCAGATGACTGATGATGAAAAGTATCTGTGGAAGGATCTAACAATAGAAGACTGCCACCATTTCGCTGTGGAAAATGCCAAGGACATCATCGCGTGTGGTTTTGATGTCAACAAGACTTTCATCTTCTCTGACCTTGACTACATGGGGTAAAATTATTAGCAATGAATGATCCACCTTTCATGTAACTGAGTCAGCATATAATTTCCTATTGCTATCTGAATTGTTTTCTTTTTTAATATACTAATTTTGACTTAATTTCCACAGAGCATGTCCTGAATTCTACAGGAATGTGGTTAAGATCCAGAAGCATGTCACATTTAACCAGGTCAAAGGCATCTTTGGCTTCACAGACAGTGACTGCATTGGTAAGACATCTGAAAAGTCTTTAGTGTCAAAAAAATACAACCAATACTTTGGTAAGAGGAAGAAACATTACATTAACTGTTTAATGCTACAACTTTTTGTAACTGATCAAATCATTTTCTTATGATATAATTTGTAAGAAGCTAAATGCTCATAGCTGGTTGCCAGAGCTCAAAGAGCTGTTTTCAAGTACAGATGTTTTCATACATAACAAATCTCACATATATGATTACCTGTAAATGTTTGGTACTTAAAATTAGTTAAAATTTTTTGATGGACAAAATGTCTCAGTATACTGTTGTTTGTGGTTTTACTTCATTATGTCCTGATTCTGAAGTGTGATTGTATTTTGGTATTTTATGGTGTTTATTATTTTTTATCGTCTAGGAAAGATCAGCTTCCCAGCCATCCAGGCAGCTCCGTCCTTCAGTAACTCTTTTCCACAGATCTTTGGAGGCAGGAAGGACATACAGTGTCTGATCCCCTGCGCCATAGACCAGGTCGGGACAGCACTGCATTATTAGATAACAATACTATGTACTGGCATTCATTGGTTAAAATAATGCGTGTATCTGTCCTCTCACTCATGCAGGACCCTTACTTCAGGATGACCCGTGATGTAGCTCCAAGGATCGGCTATCCCAAACCAGCACTGCTGCACTCCACCTTCTTCCCCGCCTTGCAGGGGGCGCAGACCAAGATGAGCGCCAGTGACGCCAACTCCTCCATCTTCCTCACGGACACACCCAAACAGATCAAAAACAAGGTGCTGCTATTACTAGTTATTACAAGTCACTACTTACTAGTCAGATTTGTATTGCCTATGTTTGCTGAATAGCTGATCTGTGTAACTGTTACTTACAGGTCAACAAACATGCATTTTCGGGGGGGAAAGACACAGTAGAAGAGCACAGGAAGTACGGTGGAAACCCAGACGTAGACGTCGCCTTCATGTACTTGACCTTCTTCCTGGAGGACGATGAGCAGCTGGAGAAGATCAGACAGGTGAGGCTGTAAAGAACAAGGGAATCCAATATGATTTTTCAGGCTTAATTTCCTTTGCTAATCACACTCTTTATGTATTTTGTTTTCCCTGATTTGTCTCTTCCCGTGAGCTCTTTATTTTTTTTTTATCATTCCTCTTTGCTCACTCATCATCCTTAAATTCTTTTCTGCACCCTCACCCCACCTCTTCTCTCTGCAGGACTATTCAAGTGGAGCTCTGCTAACAGGAGAATTGAAGAAGATTTTGATTGAGACTCTGCAGCCGATGATCACTCAGCATCAAGAGAGACGCAAACAAGTTACAGATGAGACAGTAAAGCAGTTCATGACTCCAAGACCTTTGAATTTTAAGTTGTAGTCTGCTCGAGCTTCTGAGATGTCGGGGGTCATTATGTTGTTAATCTCAATACAAGATCAAGATCAATGCATCTATCTTTTTTCCATCTAAAAGCAATGTAATTTCATTACATATTACATTGTCTCATACAGTTTGCATCAGAACTGGAGAAAAATGTAAAAAAAAAGTATATATGTTAATTACTAGAGATTATTTGCTTCTCTGTGTCAAAACTAAGCATGGCATTGCCCACGCCTTCACGCTACTTGTTAAATGTACATGTTTTTCTTCATGAAGTGTTTGCAGCGCTGCGAAATCGGTTCAGGAGCAAAAGAAGATTCAAGAGGAGTACAGTGCATATTGTGGTAAAATCTGCGCAGTGACCAGCAGTAACACAGCTACACATCCACTTTGCAGGATGTTTGTTAAAAGGTCTTATTTTACTTTAGGAAAAAAGCCTTCAGAATAATAATTGTTACTTTGTGATTATCAAAACAGGTGTGTTGTATATGGTGTGAAGAGAGAGGTGTAATATGATAATATGAGATATATTATGATACGTTAATCTCTTCAGAGTTGGAGCACATACCATTAAGTCTTCATCTGGCTTCGTTAAGGAAATTAAAGCAAATGTAATTGTGAGGAGATTTGAATCAGCTTTTTCTCTAAGCATGGTTTAAATCAAGAGGTTTCATTCAACTTATGCCCAGACTAAAAATAAAACTGTACTTCAACAACAAAACTTTGGAAAACATGTTTTATTTAAAAATGTAATTATATCCTAGACCTAGAGCTGGTGACTGTAAATGCCATAGCATATGATTTGCATCAATTTCATACTCATCAAAGCATTGAGTGACCCCTCATGTCCTACAGATGGCGGCATTGTCACCTGGTTTCAGTGTTAAGTGTTTCCTAGTGCATGCATGCACATAATATTGTTTTAATATTTCTAGGGTTAAATAGAAAGAGTACCCATTTTTCCCACAATATCACACCCATCAAACATATCAACATAGGCATTCTGTGATATTATTGTCTTGCTGAAGTCTTACTTCACTTTGAACCAGTACTAAAGGTGCCTGAGAACCACTTCACTAACAGATTGTCATTGTCAGTTTCGTACAACTCCACACCTCCAATATTCTTTATAAAAAAACATTTACTTACTTAATAAATTTGTGTCATACAAAAATAATGTAAATATATTATTCAGCACAACCTTCCAGGAAAATCCTTCATTGCGGCATTATTTGAAGTTTCCTCGTCAGAATTCCCAGGTCCAAATGTGGAAAGTAAAATTCTGGTGTGTTCCCCTTTCATTATGAACATTCAGGTGAGAAAAGCGAGTTCGAGTCAATTTGTTTGTTTGAGCAGGCGCATCACTATCTCATACGAGGAGAGGACTGCCATGTTGACAGGGACGGCTCGCATGCAGTTGAGACTCAGACCCCTGAAGAAGACACCAGGACCCTCAGAGCGGACGCTGTCTGTGATACAGTGCAAAAAGCCTCGGTACCTCCGCTGCCCAATCCAGTCCATCTGGAGACGAGCTTTGATCAGATCCATTGGCGTGCTAACACACCAGCCACACATCCCTGACAGACCTCCTGCCAGAAGCACCACTTTCCACTCTGTACGAAAAGGAAACATTTGTCTGATATGATTCCAATGACATTAATAGTTACTTTACTAAGAACATGACAACTGGCTCCCAATTGTGCTATCCATACTTCCAATACTTATTAATATCAGATCCTGGGTGTTTTAGAGCAGATTTACTCCTATATTTAACAGGTAAGTTGTGTTTGGATTTACCTGGTTCAGTCAGTCCTGGAGGTGTCAGCTGTTCACAGATGATATGATAACTAGTGAGGAAGGTGGCAAAGAAGGGTCCGTCTCTTAGTGCCAGAGCCTGGGCTCCCTTGTAGAGGCCCAGAGCTCCTTCTTCACGGGCGATGGTCAGCAGACAGTGGATGGGGCCATGGTATTTTGGTTTCAGGGCTTCTGCTGTCAATTTCGAAAACGCAACCCTCTGACACTGCAGACGCACCTTCACCATGTCAGCTGGGGACACCAGTAAAACCTGAGCAAAAGAAATGAAGGTATTGAAGTATTTTGAAATTAAAGATCTGGATTCCACCTGAAAGTTTAAACACAGAAAAGTCGGAAAAACAAAGCATTTCAATATTTTTCCAAGATTTAAATAACAAGAATACAAATATTACACCAGACAGGTCTTTGCCTCTTTGCTTTGGTTGTTTGGTGTTATTGGATGGAAACTACCCTCCAGTCATTCAAAGGAGACGCATGTTAAAGTCTCTTCCAGGCTGTAAAGAATTAAATGTATTTGCTTTACATGAGACGTGCTGCAAAACAAATATAAACAGCAATTACATGTGCAAATATTCTTTGTATAGGTGGAAGTCCTTCTAGAAACATCTGAATTGGTCTCAAATGCTTTTAACTATATGAAATCAGTGTGACAGGTTCCAGACAAAGATCAATAAATACACTTTGAAAAAAATATTTACCTGTGCAACTCCTCCAGTCAGACCTGAGAGAAAGAGATCACATGTGGCAGGCCGGGCCTCGGGTGTCCCATGCCGTAATTTACAGAGATACTGCAGGACATTCCTGTAGGTGCCAAACGCCAAAGAGAAGCTGAGGGACACAGCTATGACTGGCATCGTCATGCCCTTGTAGAAACCATACACCTAAGAGAAGACACAGTTAAGCACAGCAGGTTTAAAGAATAATAGGATGATAGTGTTCCAGATGTGCGTTTATGTAGACAGGTGGTGGGGTTTCAGGGAGTATTCACAGTGTAGATACACAGAAAGTTTTAACTAGGCCACAATAGTGAAAAATCAGATGTCACTGACAATATTTTACAGTTTGAAACACTCACCCCCTGGTTTTTGTATGTCGACTGGACACAATGCCAAATTCCTCTGTACATGTTTTGGGTTTGAATGTTCACCTACAAAGAGTTCATGAAGGAGAGAAGGATTTCAAGATGTGACTCTTCAAGCAGCAGCAAGGACAGTATGAGTGGTGTGTGTGTGTGTGTGTGTGTGTGTGTTTCCAACCATACCTTAACAGTGTCAAAAGGGTAGCCAACCATCACACCAAATGCCCCTGCAAACACAAGCATCAGGTCAGATGATAAACACAAAGCCTGAGGAGTACAATGAATGTTCCCCAGGTCCAGTACAAGTCAGCCAGCAACACTAATATTAGGTGTAAACAGTGAAATAAATAAATAATACATATTAATGAAATAAAATAAAATAAAATAATATATTTTATTTTTAGCCTAAGTCTAACTTTTTAAAATATAATCATACCTCCTGCAGATCCAGCAATAAAGTCCATTATTCTTCTGTTTTGCTGCATATGTTAGTAAATAGTTTAGCTTTTTGGTTGCTAGCAACCAACTAAACTGTGTTACTAAAAAGCCCAAATCCCGACATCATGTGCACTCAAGCACTGTATACAATTTGTTGAGTCTGAAAGTGTCTACAAAATGTTTTTCCTTAACTTAAAAATGAGCAAATGAGCTCTCACAGAACTCCTAGCCGGCTCTATTATGCGTCATGACGTAAACTTAAACGTCAGAACTGGGCGTGTACGTCAATATTGTGTTGTGGAGTTTTCGTGTTCGCATTTATTGGTGTCTCAAACAGACTACTCGATCAGCCTCTGTGTAAATAACAAAATTTTTAAAACAAATATGAACCAATGTCAAAATATTTGATGATCTTGACACTTAATCTCTAGACTTAAAGCCGCTCCCACACCTGTTTGTCTCTCCCTCTCCTCTCTTTCTGCTGCACCTGTTCATAAAGCATATATAGAATAGAGTATATGCATATACGGATATACGGTATATACACTCACTTATTAGTTATTATTTACGCTTAGCTAATATGTGTTCATTACTTGACACAGAACAATATTTTACTTATTTGGTAGGATTTATAGGACTGCTGTATTAGACGGCAACAATTGAGATCTTAAAACCTTATTTTTGACAGGAGTCCACAGCTCAGGATGGGGGAGGGAAGACCCATCATAGTTGACAATGCACTTAAGTGGTACAAATGTTAATCAAATTATGTTGACCCAAATGATCTGGGGTTTTGTTATATACAGTCTATGTGGAGTAAACCTAAGTCTTTTAGGGCTACTGACCTGTTTTCTGCTTTACCCAGGTAGTGATCCATCTTTGAGAGCCAGTATCTTACTATTACCAATGCATTGTAAATTAACACAGGCTAGAGTTAAATCGGTATTTCTCTAAAAGTATCATCAAACGTGATTATAAATCTCAGATATTTGTCCTGCTTTACTGAATTGCATCAGACTGCACATGGCTTCCTGATGTTGTGTCCTAAACTTAGCACAATATACTGCACATGGCCTCCTGAGCACCCTGCTTAAGTAGCCCACTTGGTCAGTCATATATTACACATGCCGATGAGGACCACTGTGATAACAGTGTTGATTTTGACGGTGGGGAAGATCAGCAGTGACCGTTTCAAACTCTCCTCTGCGGCCCTGCCCGATGGGAGCCAATGGGTGTGAGGGGCGGACAGCAGCGACTGGGAGTTGTCTACCTCCAAGTAACCCGATTGGGCTGCCTTAAAAAGGCCAAACACGCTTCTTCTCCTCTGCTCTGAGCCCCCGCCTCCTACCGCAGCACAGAAATAGAAAGATTTGGCAGAAAGAGCGCGTCTTGTAGTGAGAGAGTGAGGACACATCAGCAAAATAAATCTGTCACAGTTTGAAGCAAGTTTCAGACTCCGAGTCCCAGTGCTTATCATTAGCCGCAGGAGATCGTTATCTTCCGTTTGCTCAGCATCAGCAACGTCTGAAACCCAAAAGAGGGTACCAGCTCGGCTGAACACCAAGCCGGGGTTTGTAAAATATCAAGTTCAGGCAGATACTGAAAACAAAGTGCTCGCTTAGGGCTTGTGAATTGACCTACAGATTTGTCATCCGCCGAGTTAGCTTGACAAGTTTCAGCCGTTAAGAGTTTTTGAGGGAATGGCATTGGACTTCGCTGCGGGCTGCGTAGGAGGTAAGTAGTTAGCCACGTTAGCAGCCAGGTTAACAAGTTGGAGCTAACGACTACTAGCATTAGCATTAGCAAGCGTTCCTTCTGTATTCTTCCTGCAAGTCAGGCTGTAATGATCTATACCCAGCTGCCACGTCTGAGAAACACTACAAACTAGAATTGCAGGTTAAAGACTCAAGCTCAAATCATTAGCATGATCTTTTTTCAGAGTTATGTATAAAAAACCCGGATGTAATTACAAGTTTGAAGTTACATTCCACACCTGTGGCTCATACACTGGAGTGTTTTTTGTGTGCATTTAGGAAACGGCTAAAACCATGTGAACTAAATTTAAACACGTCCAGTTTACTCAAAATGGAAAATTTCATTTTGGTCTCCAACAGTATTAAAACTATCAGGATATGGCATCATCCTATCTTTACGGTTATTAAATGATAGTTTCTCCCATTCTGCATTGTTAAATACTCTCCATTCCACACGAGGGAGGAACCCTCTAGAGAAAAGGCACACCAAAGGTTAAGTTCATGCTTTCCTGTTTGAATGGAGTTTACAGCTTGCAGCCACTGTCATTAAACCCTTATCCCAAACCCCTTGGGAAGCTTCTCAGCTGTTTTGTCTCTGCCCAAGGCCAGGTCTTCCCAAACTTCAGTACGCCAAGTACCCCAGATAAAGTCCAGAGAGCCCAGTCAAAGAATTGTGTTGTCTGTACCGTTATAGAGTTGAATTTTCATTTTAATTAACTAGGACCTCATTGAAATGAGGACTCTCTGGACTTCAGTGTTGGGACTCTGTGCATTAGTCTGGTAATACATAGGCATATAGCAATGTAGTCTGATTTTGTGCTCACCATAGTCACTGATATATTTCCTAAAAACTACTCTGGATTCACTCCACTACTGCCATACATTGTTTTTCATTCAGTGATTCAAACATGCCAAAGCCTTTCCCAAAGCAAGCTGGTTACTTCCAAGTAAGAACAGGAGGTGTGTGTATAATTTGTAATCATAAACTAGAGATTAGTGCAACAGTGCCATACAACCTTTGAAATAATAATCTGATTTGAAAAACTTTTCAATCATAAAATATATAATTTATATAAAATCTTTCATATTGATACTAATATACTATCCTGTTACAATTGAATATAAAGAGATGATGATTCTAGGTTAATAAGTCCTAATAAGACATGGTCAGAAGTTGCTGCTATATAATGGATTTTTGTCTCCTTGGCATAAGTCAAGGACAGCACACTGTTAAGCTTTCGTCACTGGGTACAGTGCAGTGACCAGCTGATCAGTCTCACGATGGGCGGGCTGTCCACTGTTGCAAGATGAGCTACTTAATCATAAGCCATTTTGCTTCCCGAAAACAAACCATATTCTTGTTGCAGCGTGTAACCGTGATGGCTACATTGTATTTGTACCATATAGCTTTAAATATGTACAACTGTATTGCTCTTAGCAGGACAAGAAGACGGTGACAGTTTGATTCAATTTAAAAATATATATATATATATGATTTTAAATTCTGTCTCGTCTTTTTCAGGTGCTGCTGGTGTTTTGGTTGGACATCCATTTGACACTGTGAAGGTGGGTGTCTGTTCCATCCTCTCCACTATTTACTCATGTTAGGCAATGTTCATGATCCAGTAACTGTGCTGTTAAAATGTTGTAAGTCAGACCACTCTGTTGGCAGCCTGAATTTGCATCCAGATAACCCAAAGTTACACTGTCAGCCTACAACAGGAATGGCTAAACTGGGCAAGAGGAAAGGGCCATCTGATTACTATAGGGATAATATTAGGACAAAGATATTTGTAGATCTATTAAATGCATATAATTGTGTTTTAAGTTTTGTAGATCACATTTTCCATTTCTTTACTACTAAACCGAATGAATGAGTCTCCAAAATTCCTATTTAAATGTAAGTATTTGTCAGCAAGCAAGTACTGCATACAGTTTAGAGAAAGAGTAAAACCTTTAATAGATTACTAACTCTGTATTGTTGTCCACAATCAAACAAGTTAGCAATATTGTTCCAGCTCATTGAAGCTACTTGAAAGCCTAGCTTTTTAATCATTAAAGGTGCATTCACTTCCTTATAGATTTCAGTGAACTTATCATTTATCAAGTCATGTTGCTGAATAACGGTGGTATTCCCTAATTCAGTACAGTCATCATTTTCAACTAACTGGAAAGTTATGCAAATATAGAAATATTTTATTCACAACTTTTTTCTTTTTTTTTTCACTCACTTGATATAGCATTAAATTGTGTGAATTTGCAGCATCCACTTTAGAGGCACACAGGGATGATGAATAGTTTGGTTGTAGCTCTTGTATACTTTGCTTTAAATGTTGTTTCTCCCTGAGCTGGTGTCTGTTTGGGGGCCGGGGGAGGCTGTCTTTAACAGCAACAGTGTCACTGTGTTGTAGATGAGAGAGAGAAATAAACAACCTCTCCACGGAAATGTGACCTAGTAAGTATGGTCAAGGTCTTTCTTTCTCTCACCCAATGTCCTGTCTTGAGCTATAGAAATATAAAGCACAGAAGACATTTTTTCCTTTAGATACAACTTTATTCCCGGTTAATGTTTTTGTTTCTCCCTCATGTTGCACCCCCTTAAGCATTCCAATATGTGGTTTGTAGTTATTGTGGTCCTCTTTGGCTTTATTACTCTGTCATAGAACCCTAACATGAGACCTCTCATCCACAGGTGCGGCTTCAAGTTCAAAATGTGGACAAACCTCTGTACCGTGGGACATTTCACTGCTTCCAATCCATCATACGCCAGGAGTCGGTAAGCCTGCGCTTGTTGTTGTGAATGCCTCTTAATGTTTTTCCTCTTTATATCAAATGATTCTTGGGTTGCATTTAAAACTGTGTGTAGCTTCTCACCATGTGCTCCCTACTATGCCAATGTGGAGAATTGCCACCGCACTGATTTAAGTGTCCAGTTACAGTCTCAGCCCGGGATCAGACAGCATGCTCCTAACATGGGTTGTTAGGGGTGAAAGGGGGGTTGGGGGGTGCATCTGTTAGTCAGGGTTGGTGAGGACCTTTTTCCTGCGTGGGCTAAATAAAGATTTGGATGTCGTGGCATTTGAGCTAATGGAGTATGCTCAGTCCTTTGACTGAATTTTCTCATGGAAGCATTAGACTATATTCCTCAAACAGGACAATATTAGAATGTTAAGTGGTTTCTCAGCTTAATTTGAATGTTTGATGATAATTTTCGGGGACTAAAAGGGATTAGCAGACTAGAACATTTGACTGTACATGTTTTTGTCTTAGCAGTATCAGTGTGGTTACATCATTTTTCAGCATTCCAACAATGCCTCTGTGATAACCCAAGGGCTTTAACACTTGACATGTTAAATGCTGTTTTATCATAACTTTTGGCATCTCACTTGCTGAGGTTTTCCTCTGTTAGTGTGACTGTAAAACACACACTGCTACAGTTACTCTTACTCTTATTACTGTATTCCTACAGGAACAGAAAAAACAGTTTGGAGAAGCTCACACTATTTGCGTTTGTAGTTGAGAGCATCTGATCATTTAGAGGTCAATTCAGATCTGAAGAAACATGGAAAATATTAACTTAAGACTTTATTAGAGGTGCCATTTGTATCTGAGCCATATATCAAAACAGTTGTGAGCTGATGGTTGCGTGTCACATTACTTGTGAGCAGTAATCACCGGTTTGTGCAAACAAATCCTCAGATCCCAGTAATGTCTTTGTGTCCGTAGGCACTCGGCCTGTACAAAGGCATCGGCTCTCCGATGATGGGGCTGACCTTCATCAATGCCATAGTTTTTGGTGTCCAGGGGAATGCCATGCGCAAGCTTGGCCGCGACACACCGCTCAACCAGTTCCTGGCTGGAGCCTCTGCTGGAGCCATCCAGTGTGTCATCTGCTGCCCAATGGAGCTGGCCAAGACGCGCATGCAGTTGCAGGGCACAGGAGAGAAGAAGTCAAAGAGGAAGATGTATAAGAACTCCCTGGACTGTCTGGTGAGAATCTACAGGAAGGAGGGAATCCGAGGTATCAACCGCGGCATGGTGACCACCCTGCTGCGTGAGACACCTGGTTTTGGTGTGTACTTTCTCACGTATGACATGTTGACACGTTCCCTGGGCTGTGAGCCAGAAGACCCGTACATGATCCCCAAGCTGTTGTTTGCTGGTGGAATGTCGGGCATCGCCTCCTGGATCTCCACCTACCCTGTGGATGTGATTAAGTCGCGTCTGCAGGCAGATGGGGTCGGTGGTGTCAACCAGTATAATGGCATTATGGACTGTGTCAGACAGAGCTTGAAGAAAGAGGGGTGGAGGGTGTTCACACGTGGACTCACATCCACCTTGCTCCGTGCATTTCCAGTGAATGCTACCACATTTGCCACTGTGACTCTATTTTTAATGTACATGCGTGAGGGAGAAGAGTGTAGCATTCAGGACTCTGAGCCACAGTCCGTCCAGCTGCAGCCTCTGCAGCCACAGACACAGCCAACCAGCATGTAAGCCGCTGTGCAGCAGTGAGCATTACTACAGTCATCAGCAAATCTGTCAAGTGTAGATGGACTTTGCAACTTCCTGCAGGTCTCTGATCTGTAGCTTGGTATCCATCCTGGGTAAGCATCTGTCCACTGAGCTTCATCCAAGTGACCACGTAGTATTTAAATAATATATATTTTAAGATAAAATCTGCACTTGTAAATATAGTCTCTTTTTAAACATCCTTGGTTTTATACATGGTATGTTGAGTTTTAAGTAATTTAGTAAACTTGACAGTTACAAGAGTTACGGTTACAGTTCTCCCTAAAATTCGGAGTCATAGAAACACTTTGTCTTTGATGCTGTGTTCATGTCACGATTTACACCTGGAAGTCATTTTAACACTGGTCTCCACTATTACCAACAAGCCTGAACTTGTAGAGTAATCACTCAGTTACGGATTACCAAAAAGGTTTGGGCATGCTGGTGAAAATGAATGCATTTGTACCGTGCCTCTCTGCAAACTCCAATCAATGAAAATAACATGTATTAAATTGAAGTGGTTGACCAATCCATAATACTCTCTCCATTGCGTCCAGGTCAAATCATCCCCTTCCCGTTTACCTCTATGTGAACACAGCATTTCAACATTGTGATGTAATGGTTACAAGTACATATACATGTACATTTATATAGATATGGTTGTATTCATTTTCTGATGTTACAACTGTGTATGTGCTTTCCTATGAAAAGTCATAGGAATTTAATCCAAATTGTGACTGCTGCCTGACGTTTTAATCGAGTATGAGGTTACAACTGTCTTCTTTTTATTTCAGTTCTTTGTCCATCTTTAATATAATACCTTAGATTCTGAAATTTAAAGTGAACATATTACAGGCTCAGATGTTGCCCATTGCAGTAGGACATAAAGTTTAGAAGAAGTCAGAAAGAATAATGATGTGTAATTATTTCTTTAAAATGTTTGATTATTTGACACAATCGTTGTGTAAAAACCAGATCTGATGCAGTTTGTAATGTTGTTTTGGACATTGTGCAGTGTCCAAAGAAAGCACCTTATGGTATAAGAAAATGGTTACATTTTTGGCAATCCCATTTTTTACTTTACACTCAATAGATTTTATATTTTGTATTTACCACTAATGTAAGAATCTGTTACAGTGTTGAGCAAAAGTGATAGCTTATTTAAAAAGTGGGCTTTTTTAAAATCCTAAATGCATTTTTAAACCTTCCTCTTCCTGTCATTAGATGTGAAGCACAATCTTCCATGTTGTCCACAAGGAGGCATTGTCAGACCAGTTGTGTACACGGTAACCTGCACCATAATGGAGGCAGAGCAAGTTAATAGCTCCTGCATATTTTGTCACTTGTAGCTTCTGTTTTTGAGTTTAAGACAGTACAACTGTACTACCTGTTAGCAAAATTATAATGATTAAACATCAGCTCCAGTAGCTACTTAATAGTCAACTAGAAATAAAATCCAGCTTGTGGCTTATAACACCTGATGTGAACTTAGAAAGATTTTATAAATCATTTAATCATTTACTTCCGTCTCTATACATGTTTTAACCTGAAACAACATTATGATGACATTTTCAGACATTTGACCACCAGGCTTGCAAGTGTTATTATAACTGAGAAATACTCCCTTGTCCAAAGCTTCAGCACCAAAGATAGAACCAACATATTTTGAGAAAGGTTCTGTTGTCTTAAAACCTCTAAATCTGAAGTTAAGACTCCCCTGCTTCCCTCTCCATACTAACAGAGGGCACAGACCGTGTCACTCAGAGCAATGTGACCTCTGTACTCTATCCAGTAAATAATTGCACAAGTGAAAACTCTTTACATTTTGCAGGTTTTAAATGTGAACTTGCATGTTAGCTGCAATCAAACATCAACTGGCCTGCAGGTGGCACAGATGTCAAAACTACAGAAGCTTTTACTTTCCCTACACACCTTCATGTCTACATTTGCAGTTGTAAACTGCTCTTTACCAGTGAGTGGGAAAGTTAAGACTGGGACTGTAGGGTCAGAAATGCAGGTATGAAACTGCTTTGGAGTTGTCTTATGACATAAGTGTACATACTGTGTATTTGGTGTTTTATGTTTTCATGTCATCTTTTTAATTATGAAGGTGTGAAATTTATCTGGGCTTTAAATTTACCCTCATTACAATTCTGTATTTCTGTTTCAAGACTTTACTTCTATATTTCGTTTATATATTAGGTTTGTCCGACTTTGTTGGTGGATGATACATGATTGCTGACATCTTTGTGTAAGGGGTGCTTTAATTATCTAATGTTGCCTTTTTGTTCTGTACTTGTCTATGTACAAAATCTTGTACCAAAGTAGCGTGCCCACTCTGTATTTCTTTAAGAGAATGGTGAAATAAAAGCCACTTTCTTTTCTCATATCCTGAAAGACACAGATCTTGATACAGTTTTACTACAATATGTTGAGCATTTGAGTTTTAAAAATTGAAAGCTGATTCTAAGCAATCAGACATACTATAAAAATAATGAACAGAATGAATGGATGAGTTAGACATGTGCTGAGCCACATGTTCCTTTTAAAGATATAAAAGGCTGACCTCTAGTGGTTATACTTGGGAATCACAGGTTTTACCTACATTTTGTGCTCATCCATATTTTTCAATCACAAAAACAATTATGTAAAAAAAATATCACTGTTTATTAAAGAAATTAGAGTACAGTTGTAAACAAAAGTGTCCATTATTGTAGCAAAAACAATAAGTTATTCAAATATTGATTGAGTTCTTATGATCAGTGTTGTCTAATACTGTCTGACAGGATTACTGCCAGTACAAGTCTTAAATGATTTTTAAACAAATACTATGCTTATATAGATAAACCCAATGTATTATATAATAATTATATCAGGTTGAGTTGGGTTCCCCTTCAACTTGTGCAAAAAGGTTGAAGCCATATCCTGAGGCTCTTATCTCATTGAGATACAACATCTGATAGAACAGTTACTGCACATAGCAGAGAAACTGGCATCCTCTGGTCTGATGTGAGACTGAAAATAAAAGAAGGCAAAACAAAGGGCAGGGAAAAGTAAAGATACTTCACTATTAATCTCCACTTGTTTCTTTTTTTTTACCAGAGATGATTTAAGCTTGTGGAATTCCTAGTCAGCCTCCCCCAGGTTGCTAAATGGTTTTTCCTGCTTTGGATGTGTTCATAAGGAAGGAGTCACAGGAGTAGCGCAGGACGCGGTAGACCTCTTCAGCTCTGGATTGACTCATGCAGCCTCCTTTCTGTATGGCTTCAATGGAGCTGGAGAAGGAAAACACGTAAATGAGAGGAGATGTTATGATGTGTAAACAAGAGGGGAAAGAAGGTATCAGGCTCTTGTCTTTCCATGATATAAACACACACTTCTTTTACCTGTTTATTAGTTGGCTGATTGACCTGAAGTTGTGACTCATGTTGAGAGCATGGACATAGCTGACTGAAGGCAGGCTCAAGTACAGCTGCAGGGCTTGCTGCCTGTGCTGCCCTTTGACCTCCAGCGGCACACTGATGCCCTGACCTTTTCGCTGCTCCAGTCGTGCCAGGTCGGCCAGCAAGCCCGCACTTTCCTCAGCACCATCGCTCCACAGAAAGCGAACTCCAGTGCGCATCAGGCCCGCTAATGTGCCGTCATAGTAACGTGTTCGTTGAAATGGACGTGAGGCCTCACCTGAGATAGTGATGATCGGAAACAAATATGATCTCACAGTTGATCAAATTTGAAATCTGAATTATTTCTTATTCTTTACACCTGAGGGCATTAAGCATTCTCTTTCTCAGTATAGCTGCGTACATCTCTGGAATAGGCTAGTTCATTTAACTTTATTCAAAGCAATAGTTGGACATTTTGGGAAATAGACTTATTTCCTTTCCTGAAGCTAGTTAGCTCCTGAAGCTGGTTAACTTAGCTTAGCACAAAGACTGGAAACGGGGAAAAAGCTAACCTGGCTCTGACTGAAGAGCCAGGTTATTGTTTATTTTATCCGCACAAAAACCAAAGTGTAAAAATGTGCTGGACTATTTCTTGGACTAGCATAATGACAGACAGGCCTGGAGCAGACAAGACTCCAGGAAGTCACTGCACACGGCTAAGAAACAGTTCAGCACAACTTCCCATAACACCACAACCTGTCACAACTACATTTGGGTTTTTTGTACAGATAAAACAGACAAGAACTTAAGCTTAGTATAGCCACATGAGAGTGGTTTTAATCTTCTTATCTTACTCTCAGTAAGAAAGCACATCAACTAAACATAAACAATTACAGGAGTAACCAATTATAAACCATGTATAAAAGCCTTAAAATACACAGCAAAATACACAGTGTATATTATATATTAAAAAAAAAAAAAGGCTTATTATTAAGTTACAAAATCAATACACGGACTGACCTGACTTGGTACGGTCCTTCTCCACAATCAGACAAATGCGCTCAAACAGTCCCTGCAGGCTGTTCACTCTTTCGACCAATCGCTTCCGGTTCTGCACTGCGGCCAGATCTGACTGGCTGTGCCTCTCCACTGCCATGCGGTTGCTGACGATGAAGTAGCTGCCGTCAAGTGAGCAGACGTGGACGGTGGCTGCGTGGCGCTGGCGCAGGCTGGTCATCAAGTCCACTCCAGTACTGATGCAGCGACTGTCCACCAGAATACAGACAGACCCGGGTGGAGCTGGGGACTCACTGACCGACACATCTTGACCGATGGACTTCTGGGGTTGAGGCACTGAGGAGGTGGCAGAGGTTGCCTGGACATGGGAAATGAAATGTCAAATGTAGATATTTTTAAGTTTCAAATAAATTGTTTTCAGGAGCAAATTTTAGAGATAAGGTATCCATTCTATAATCAGCACAGTGTGTTTCTATGTACTCCATCTTGCTTTCACACATACTGTATGGCCCTATGAACAGGTGTGTTTATATCTCGTCTTGTTTGCTTTTACCTGTAGTTGAATGTTGGAGGATAACAGCGACTCTGACCTCACAAAGTCTAACTCATCAGAGAGGAGATGTTGATTTTCTAACCTCTGGCGGCACCTGCAGGAGAGCGCAATCAATACCCTAGTAACTGGTAAGTGTTTGTACATGCGTGCAACTATATGATGGTCTCTTTACCTCTCATTTTGCTGTTCTTCAGTCACTGAGCTCCTCTGTGCTTTACTCAACAATGAGACCTTGGATGCTATGGTTGAAGACGAGGAGGAGACGGCTTTCTGCTGCTGCTGCTGAGGTCTGCTGTGCTCCGGCTGTGCCACATTTGGCCGCAAGGGGACAGCAACATCCCCTCCTGTTGGAGGACTTCTCTCTTTATTACCTTCACCTCTCTCCTCATCACTAGAATCATTAATGTGGATGACCCGGGTACGCTTGGTTTTCACCCCCGCTCTCTGCTCTGGTGGAGCTTCAGCCCAGGTCTTAACGCCGGCTCCAGCTTCTGCTCTGACTTTGTGCAGGAAAACACGTCGTCTGGTGGCATACTGCCTCCTACCGTCTACATACGAGTCCTCAGGCATGAGCTCAACGTCTTCAGCCTCTTCCTCGCTGCTCTCCACATCCTCTACCTCACTGCCGACCACAAAGCTGTCCTCTGCATACGTTTCATCCATCTCAGGCACCTGGGAATAAATGTTAGGAACATGGGTTATCTGAGTTTGGACATTGGAAATTTTTATTTGTATTGAGTAAAGAAAAGCTGAGAATAAAATATACAGCATTACCTGGGAAAAGATGTCAACGTGATGGTTTCTGTAAGACATTTTGAACTTGCCCTGGACTGCAGGGCTTCTCACTGACTTTAGGTAAACCCCATGCATCTCTGAGTCTGATGTAAATGAGAACAGACAGGAAGCCCAAGTGTAAATGTCACAGCAGGACTCCTTCAGGTTACTAAAACACTCAAACACTTAGTTCAGTGAATCTGATTTGAATAAACTGCTAAAGATACAGTACAATCGCTTTTCTTGGTGCTGTACCATTCAGTCCCTGGGAGAGGTGCATGTTGTCGACCACAAACCCATCAAGAGACTGGTTCTCTTCCTCTCCATCCTCTTCATCAGATGACACATCTGGCCCCTCTGCATCCTCTGACAGCTCCGCTTCTTGATCCAGGAACTGACGCCCTTTTCGACATACGGCGTGCTGACAAAGGAACGATGGAAAATGTCAAGGTTGACAAATAGTGAAGGCGCAACTGATAACGGATATTTATAGATTTGACATATCCATGGTCAAAAATCTGATCAGAAAAATTTGTTTTGACTGTGTGTTGAAAGAGACCAACAACAGTAAGCTACTTCAAATGAAAGAGACTAGGGCTTAGATTTACACTCATAACGGAGTCAGAAACAAACCAGATATGTCTTTGTATCATTCACTGCATATAAACACGATGACTAAAGGACAAGATTGAGATTCAGATCACAGCACCCTGCAGAGCTATCTGTTGCTGTACAGACCTTGGCTCTTGCCTGTTGGACGTGTTTCCTCTCAGCTCCCTGTGCTCTGGTTCGGCGCGTGAACACACTGTCATTCTGGAAATCATCATCGGAAACAGCTTCGCCCTCTTCATCAGACTGGAGAACGATGAGGAGAGCAAATTAGTCAAATACTGTACGCTGTTAATAGTTTATGGTGCTGCATATTAACTACATAATGAGCACGTGTTTAAATTATTGTAAATAATGCATGGAGTGAAAGTTTAATTCAAATCAAATCAGCTGTGTTGAAATGGTTGAACCGTGTGGCATACTTAAACACTAATGAAGAAAATCTCACAGTATTAAGTGCAGCTGCACGTTTCCTGTTCACAACCACCGGAGAGTCCACGTCGCTGGAGACCTTGGACTAGCAGAGACAAGACATGTCATCTTTTACATGCATACATAGATGTTCTGTCTGGACTCAACAACTCAAGTTAGTCAATGTTTATGATAAGAATAGTTCTTTCTTTAATCAAGATATGTTTTGCTGAGACAATTGAAGAGCTAAAAATGCTCCATTACTGCTTGCAGGCAGGTTGCCATAACAACTACAGGTACCTTGGTGACGATGGACGGAGGCAGCCTGAGCCGTCTCAGTCCTATATCTCCTGTCTTACGTATATCAAGAAGAGCTGCAATGATTAGTCATTTAACAGACAGAACAAATTAATCTACAGAAATTTTTTAAAATCAAAACAGCAAAAAATTTGCTGGTTTCAGCTCCTCAAATGTGAATTTTTTCTGGTTTTCTATGATAGTAAAGTGAATATCTTTATCTTTATTTTTTAGGACTGTTTGGATAGGGAATTGCAGAAAATGTCTATGTGGTATCGGAAAATCTCACAATTTCACAATTTTCTGACATTCAGTCTGACATTTCTTCTGACAATTTTATGCACAAAATGATTAATCGATGAATTGAAAAAACAAACAGCAGATTAATAAAAAGATAGTCATTAGTTGTAGTCCTAATATCAACAGGCTTTGCTCACCACTTCTGGGGATGACAAAGGGTTGACCTTGTTCTGATGTCTTCTTTTAAGAACCACAACTTCATCTTCACTGTCACTGTTGCACCCCACTGAGAAAGGTGAGACAGAACAATGACAGTAGTTTCAGGATAGATCAGGGAAAAACAAACTGAGCCAATATAAAGAACTTTAAAGTTTAGGAATCACATTTTTTAAGGGGTAAACAAACCTGGATGAGGAGGGGAGTCAGACACAACAACAGGTTCCTGACTTGACTTGTTTTCCACACCGGACCCTCTCTCAGCCTCGACGGGGCGACCCGTCGGTCGTCTCCGTTTCAAGCTGGAGAGTAAAGTCGGTGTGTGAGGCCCGGCTGGACCAGGAATGAGCGTCCTCTTTGCTCCCAGTGACGTGATTGGAGATGGGAGTCCCCCACCTTTAGGCATCAAAGGTGAAGTCAGAAGAGGAGACATTCCTCTCCTCCTTTGTTCTGAAAACATTTGTGCTGTAGACGATTTAGATTCACTGAACTGTGCAGGCGTTCTCTGTCTAGTGAAGGTGTTATTGGGTGTGGAAGAGTTAGAGACGGCTGGCAAAGACAACGGGGAGTCAGTCTGCTTCTTAGGCCGTGGAGAGGTCAACATACATGGGGCAGCCTCGACCTCTGCTTCATCCTCCGAGTCCTCCAGTGAATAGCCGAGGTCAAAATTGACAGAGAAGTAGTCAGGGGAGGTGTCTGCATTTCGTTGCACTGTGGGAGATTTGCAATCAGCTGTAAATACTTCGTCCATCACTGAACTGTCTATTATACGTTTACTGGGTGCTGTTGTGTTTGTATTATGTTTTGTAGTGTTATACATATTTGCATCCTGAGGTGTCAGCTTGGCATGTGTTGTATGTGTTATCAACTTTGTGTGCACTAATTCATCCGTTTGCACTGTGTTTAATCTGTGTGTGCTGTCTGCTGTGTGCGTTGTGCTGCACGGGTGTGTTGGGTGTGTTGGGTGTGTTGGGTGTGTTGGGTCATGCAATTGTGAAGTGTTAGTCATCTTTTTTGTGCTGTTGGAAATGTCTCTGGCACAAGGGGATGTCCTGGGTGTGATGCCGGGAGTGGAGATGTCTGGGATGGACATCTGCAGGAAGGCTTCGTCATCCTCAAACAGATCCATGCTCTTGTCTGTTTTAGAGCTGCACTGAGAGGCCCTGTCGTCTTTTACTCCTCCATCCGTCAAGTCTGGCGTTCCCTCATTCCTCAAATCATCCCAGCTTCCCTTATTGTTTTCAGCATCTTCAACAATCTGTTCCTCCTGGAGGTCTGTCTCCCTGCCCTCTTCCCTGAGATGATGGTCATCGTTTACTTCTTCGTCCCCAAAGACCTCATCCCAGGTGGGGCTGTCGGCCCCTTTACGGACAAGCTGCTGCTCCTGATGAGGGCAATCATTATAGATTTCACTCTCCTCTTCACCCACTGGATGCTGATGTGAGTCTGCCCTTGGGGATGCATTGTCAGCCTCACTTAACACCACTTCATCGTCGTCGTAGTCGTCGTCTACGTCCAAGGTAAAGGTGACCTGAAATGGCTGATGAATCCGCCGAGGAGAGGGAGGAAGTGACGGCGCAGCCATGTCAGCCTCTAAACCTGCAGGTGGTGACGGTGGAGATCGGGACAGGAGCTCCGCCACGTTGGCCAGGATGACCTTCAGACTCTCATCATTCCCTGAGAGGAATTTAGCAGAGGATGGAGGAGGTACTGAATCCCATTTAGGAAGGTAGAACATGGCCTGAAGTTCAACATCTTCATCTTCATCTATTTTTGTAATCAGCTGTGAAATACTGTGCAAATGTATAGGCTCTGTCACTGCACACTCTGAATTTATGACACCCTCGTCAATAATGGCGCAGTCGTCATCCATGTCAGCTTCTGGACGGTCATTTTTTGAAGGAGGAGGACCGATCGCCTCAGGTCTCGGGTGATCTGAGAAGTCTTCATAAAGTGCTTCAGTATCATGTTCAGCTGGAGGTCTTTGTTTTGTCACAGCTAATGTGGAAACTAAACTCGTTCTTTCTGTCTTTTCTCTGTCTGCTTCTTCATCAGGACATTCTAGATCAGACAACGTCGAGTGAGACAGTTTGGGTTTGTTGTTAGTAGTTTTAGTGCAGGTCTTTGCGCTCCTCTGCTTCTTCTGTCTGTTCTTCACGTGGCCGACAGCATCGGCTTCGTTGAGGTAAGGTAGAAGCTCCTGTTCGTAACGGCATTCCCCCTGAACACAAGCACAAGCGCGCACACACACACAAGCACAAGCGCGCGCACACACACACACACACACACACACACACACACACACACACACACACACACACACACACACACACACACACACACACACACACACACACAGAGTTGTGTAAGAAAACATCCCACAGCAGGAGAACCAAGGTCAAAAAGCTGTAATCAGCCTCTGGACTTGCCAACCCGTTTTAGAACACATGTGATTTCCACAGCGGCCAATTCAGCAATCAAACAGTAATATAATCAGGAAGTGCCCTATGAAGAGATGTCACATGGCAACCACACATGGGGCACATACAAACGTCTGATGTAACATTCCCCAAATTAGTTTTGGTAAAACATCGAAGGCGGACGTGGGAAAGTTTCATCACAATTAGATACTGTTCCCCAGGAAAACTATTTTAATGGACTATAAAACAGAGAATCTCCTTCAAAATTAAAAAAAAAAAAAAAGTTTCCATCTTTCCATCTCTTTCTCATTGTACCTTTCGCACAAATGCATACACATTGTAATCATCCAACACCTGTCATGGTTACAGACCATGTGACCCAGAAATGATTCATCGAGAGTGGTATCCCGCTTGGTCCGGCAGGGTGCCATCGAACCTGTGAGCGGCAGGAAGAAGGCGCTCCATGAATACACAAAGGAAAGAAAAAGACGCGTCATGTAGAGTGGGAGCCAGGGAAGAGTCACACGGAGAGCAAAATAACAGTTTTGCCTCGGAAGAGGGCAATAAAACTGAATGAGAAGAGACTTTATGTCACTGTATTAAATAAAGCGTCACACTAAATAGAGTGGGAATGGTTTCAATGGGAACAAATAGCCCCTGGTGTTAGATAACAGGAAACTGCGTAAAAGACCTTAGAGCGAGGAAACTTTAAAAAAAGTATGTTTCTATTTTTATTCTGTTATAAAACTGTGTATTAGTGACGAAAACAGGCACACACTTGCCTTTAGTTCCAGATAGAGTTGGTAAGACCCCGCTGGGTCTTTACCCAAAAAGTCACTAAGGTACAGTAAGCACTGTATAGTAGCACCTGCCCACTATTCGACTGACAGTGAAACTCTTGTCTTTTAATAGACATGCTTTCAAAGCCAACTCAATTTAATCAAATACATAAGTGTCATTAAAACGAAATCATTTTCTGTCTGACGCTGACCTGGTGTCTTGATTATTTGAGCCTCTATATTGAGGGCTCAATAAAAAAGCGATAAATTGTCTTTGATGGGTCCAAAAGCCTTTTAACTGGAACTAAAAGAAGAGAACACGTTACCACCTTTTATTGGTTTTCAATTGATTTCAGAATGCAGTTTAAAATTGTATTAATCACTTATAAGCTGTTAAATATTTCAGACCTACTAAGGCCATACATTCATACAAGGGCGTGCACGCAATTCCTAAATATAGATTTGCTGTATAACCAAAGGTGACTGTGTATTCACGGTTTTTAGTGGAGCTGCTAGCTAGGCTCAAAACTACTCAAAAAGGATGCTTGATTCTCTGATTCTCTTTTGTTTTGTTTAGTTTGTTTAATTTTGAATTTACTTTTGATTAATTGTACCACTGAATTAGCATCAGCAGCTTGTTTTGTAATATTGCAACATACAGAAAAGCCGTCCCTGTTTTCTTTATGAAGAATCAACAGGATCTGATTCTTGATCAGCAGGTTTCGACTTTGAGACATGGCGCCAGTAGTACGTCGACATGTGCGTCAACAGCATTTTTTATTGTTCATTCACATCTTTCACACCTAATCAGCACACTATTGTGTTCCTGATGAGTTTGTATGTCATGTAAGAACAGCTTCCGAGTTATTCAGTCAAAATTGGGAGCGAGATTCAGCCTTTATAGAGACTGTAGAACATGTGTAATCTAATCAGCCACTTAACAATAAAACATGTCTTACATTACGCTCTGACGTGACAGGTTTGCCATCTTAAATAACAGTTATAGCCATATTTACTGTGAAAAGCAAATAAAAGAAGAGAACAACTCCTATACATGTATTTCTTCACACCTTGGATTAGTTGAATCCCTTAATTAGACAAACAAACCTGGAGGCAGACATTAACAGCTTGAAGGTGTCACACTCCTGCAGCCACAGCATGAGAGCTGTAATTAACACTTTAACACTCAGCAGTTCCCATAGGGGGCTGAATACTTTTCACAGGCGTGGCTTTCTCCTGAAAAATAGAATCTATTTACGTACTGTACAAATATTATCACTGGAGCTTTGTAATTGCCTGCCACGGCCGAGGGTTTGGTTCATGTCACAACATAATCTGATGGAAAACATAACCACTTAACAGCTGTTATATTTTGAGAGGAGAAAACAAATACATGCTGCTAGCTACTTGTAACTGCACCACTCTGCACACTGGTCCTCGGAGACCACACTGATTCAATAGTCCTCACATTATGGCGGATAAGTACAAGGGGACTAAAAGAATGGATGTTCTTACATTTATTAAGGAAGCAAATCTGTAATCAAGACACAAATAATTTCTGAGTTAGAATATTTTATATTAAGTTTAGATTTTAAATATATCATATATATCAGTTTCTGAGAAAAAAACATTACATTTAATAATGTTTAAAAGTAAAATTGAAATGTCTTTTTAAATTCCATCTTACTGATCCAATCAAAAATAAATTTCCTTATTAATAATTTTAGTAACATTCTGTATTTTTTGTCCATGTAAATTACTTTCATTCATATATAAAAATTGAAAAATAATAAGATTTTTTAAAAATTATAATTATTAGATAAAAAATAACAGGATTTTGTGGTTTTCTCAGCTGATCATAACATAAAACATAAAAACATAGACCTATTTACACCCGCTTACATTTTACTAAACCATATACATTTTTTTTTTACTATTTATTAATACTTCATGAATAATATCCAGTCTGTTTTTGTTTTTCACCATACAAATTATTTGCATACTTACATATAAAATTGAAAGTTTTGGAGTTTAGATAAAAGAATTTAAATTTTTAATTTTCTTAACTGATCATTATTAAAAATATTGATCTGTTTACATATGTGTTTACATTTTACAAATCATACTTATCATTTTTTACCATGTAATTGTAAATTTACGTGTAAATGACTAATATATTAACACAGAAAATTAGGCAGTGTGTATTCTATATCAGGAGTGCGCTTTCCTTATATGATCATATTATGTGTTATTATATGTTGTTTGTTGAAAGTAATAAATAAATAAATATTATTCATTCACAGGCCTTTTTCACATAAGACATTTTGACGTATCACAGTAGGAAAAGCACAGGTGTAAATAATTAAATTAATGATAGGTGAACTCTGTAATGGCTTTCTGGGACACTTAATACAAAGCCCTCATAATGCTGTTAGTAACACGTTTGCTTTTTCACCTGTGTGACAACTCAATCAAGAAAATTGGCCTTAATTAACAACTGAAATATTCGATAATTACTCCCTGCAGTCAATCAGCATCAACACAGTCCACAGATCACTGACCTGAGCGAGTTTGAACGATCAAGCCGAATGTTTCCACCAGCTATTCTCATAAGAGGTTTGTTATAGTATTACCACAATACTCTGAGTTTCTGATAGTTAAAAGTAAAAGCAGCACTTGTCTGGTGAGCTGATAAGCCAGCTACTTCTTTCAAAAACTGTCACAAATCACATAAAGAGACATGAAGTGCAGGTTTCCTGAGGTCACTGAGGTTCCTAACTGCAGCTGCGAAAAATTTTGTGAAAGTATTACCCTCCATCTGAGAAATAAATCACAGGTTTTTTGGGGGTAATCCATCTTATACAAATCCTTAAAACTCCTGTATCCCTCAGACACGGCTTTGGTCAATGCTGTCCACCAAGGCCGCAGCACGTCCTCTAAACATCACAATCCTGATAAAAAAAAATAGAACAGAGGCTTTTAGGCGTTCAAGGATTTAGTCACACTGGACATTGGGGGAATCTATTATCATGTTTCTCCCTTGAAGAAAAATTTTAATACTTAATTTCTACTGAGTTTTAACAGCTTTTCTTGCTGAAAAATAATGCACTGCACTCGATTCACACAGGATTAACCTTAACCCCTAGCCCACAATTAATTAATGATCAGATTAAGTCTCTAGATCTAGAGATGTGGCAGACCGAAATAAACTTGATGACAAGGAGAGAGGGAGAGAGAAACAGAGAGAGAGACTGCCAGAGGGTCAGAGGGTTCATGTTGTTCAGACTGCATGAGGAGGAAGCAGCAAAGTGGAAACTCCTCTCCGCTGATTATCTCATTGCACTACAACAGTCATAGGAATTTGATGCTCATGAACACACACAAAAAAAGCATCAGCCGTATGAATCAATCTGGATAACTTTGTTTCCAAACATGCCTCATCGCAGGATAAAAATTCCTCGAGTTTCTTTGTCCTCAGACTGGTTGACACAGATCGACACAAGCTGCCTTAATTCAAATGACGATATTCTGCAAATACTACGAACTTTAGCCATTAGAGGCGTTGTAGCAACAGTTGCTAGGAAGCTGCTAAACAACAGAAACAGCTACAGTTACTAGCTGCACACACTTGGACATTTCAGCTTATCTGAAAAGGCAAACCCTATAACTTTGTGTCTTTTTAATTCTCTTCAAAGTTTTATAATTGTCTTTTTTTTTATCCTTTATTTTTTTGCATCTGTTTTTTGATCTCCCACTCGCCCCTCTTCAGACTAGTAACCTGTACATCTAGGTCATTACAGCGTGACCTACTTCCAGCTTCCTGGCTTTATGTAACAGTTCAGAGAATCGTTACATAATCACAGGAGAGGAGGCCTGCTTGCCATGTGTCCTCTCATCATAAAGAGAAAGCGACGGCACAATGAAAAACACGGCATGGTTTTGAACGCACCCAGACAGAAAATGGCCTCAAATGAGCATAATGGCTTCTGGAGTGCAAGGCTATTAAGGAGAGGAGGACATGTGTGGGCAAGATTTATAAGAAAAATAAAGTTTGGACTTTCATTTAGGTGCTTTCTTCTTTTTGTTCCCCCTCTCATGTTTGTGGAGCAAAGGGTCAGAAAGCCTCCCTGCAAATTCAGGCCAAGCAAGTAAGTTGTGGCGAACGTTATCCCTCACAGTGTTCAGATGAGTGTAGGACAGAGCTGGGGCATAAATTGTTTTCATCAGCACTAAATAATGATTTACTGTTCATCAAACCATGTTTAAAAATGGTGTCAAAAACAAATTCTTAGTTCGATTTGTTTGTCTGTTTGGTAAAACGGATTGAGGAAAAATTGATTTTTCTGGAAAGAATCACATAATTTTGGTACTTGAGATTTAGTGTTCAGAGGACAGCAGGTCAGCCAAACATGTGTCCACAAACAAAGATAGAATTCAGCATAAATGGAGAATAACGTTTCCAACAATAAACTCTAATGACTAATAAATAGTTGCTGGTGTAAATGTAGCAATTTCTTTCCTGGAAATGAATCTGGAAGTCCATAATAAACACAACTAATTGTATTAACACTACATGGTCATTTCCAGGAAAGTTTCAAAAAAATGTTTTGGGAAATAACAGATCTTCAAACTAAAGCTTTACCAAGATTGGATGAGGATAGGAGGTTACAGGATAATTTACAGTATATAATATATATTACTTATATTTACTATATATAAAAGTAAAGCTGGCATGCAACTCCACCTGCTGGGGATTAAACTGAAAAAAAAACTGCCAGGTTACACTGCATGATTTACGATTAAGCAAATCTAGCCAAAAGGCAAATACAAAGGCTTGTGACATCCAGTACAAGCAAAATAACTCAGTGAACATTATTTACCTAAACAACCACAGAGCCCAGCCTCTGCACTGCTTAATAACTCAGGTTTATGCACTTATGTGTTCTACAGCGTATTGTTTTTTACTTTTGGAAACTGTTGTTTTTTTCATGTTCAATCAAATGTTTGAATATAAGTTCTGTTTTGTTCACTGGTTGTTTCATGACCTGAATTCATCCATGGAAGCATGTGAGGCATTAGCTGCCATCCCACCATGTAAACCTGTTTTGTTTTTACAGGTGGGCTAATTCTCCCCACTCCTAGTACGGTCAAGACCCACTGTAGAAAAAAAGGTAATAAGAACCCATTTGTTAGTTGAGCCAATAGTCAGTTTTACCATAATCTCTGACCCAATTTCAAGGATTTAGATAAATTCAGGGGTCTTATCGATGGCACAATCTTGTGGAACAGCAGATGGTGGGACAAGGAAGCCTAGAACATTCTTCAAAACTGATATCTAAGGTGATACGGTGTGCAGTGAGGAGGGATTGGCTAAATGTAAACAAGGTCAGGAAGAGTCTGTGGTTAAATTACTTGTCTGATATTGATTATTAAACCACACCATAACAACACAGTTGTATGAGCCTGGTGAAAAAGTCTTCTCCTGCTGGAGACGTTCTGTAGATTCAACATGATAACAACTGTTATGTGACTAGTGCTAGTAGATCTGATGACCTCGCTGATATAATTGATCCATTCAAGCTACCAGAAAAACAAGATTGCTATCAACTAGCAGCGAAGACCGTCAACCAAGCTGCTATTAGGTCAGCATACAGCAAAAGCAGATGAATTATGAGCTGAGAAACATCCAACTCTGCTCTTTTAGCAGCTTTGAGGCAGAAAAACTAGTTAACTTCTCTATAAAAATAATAAAGAATGTTGATCAGAAATGGAAACAGGTGACTAGAAAAAGATTAATAACACACTGGGGGGGAAAAGTGCACCAAAGAACCTCAGCAGTATTTCCAGAACTATATTAAAAATAGTTGGGTTTTTTTTTTTTAGTCAAATCTAATTTAAAAGAAAGAAGAGAAGAGGAGGAGCAGCCTGGAAGCACCTTGTTGAACACAAATAAATGTGTTTTTTCTTTAACCAAAACCACAGTTACGCCATGGAGCCTGTTTATCATGCCAGGAATTTGCCTTCCAGATCAAAACGATGAATGTAGTAACTCAACACAAATCACAATTTTATTTTCACATGCACCTCAGCTGACTCCTTTCAGCCTGGTGAGTTTATGAAGTTTGGTCTTCCCTGGCATAAACATTGACTACTTTCTGTCTTTTATGAAACTAACCAGGATTTATGGAAAGTGTTTGAAGCCAATTTCTAAAACCATTTACCAAACACCAGGAAGCTTTGATTAACTTATGTATACTTTTAATTAGTCGTTACGCAGTCATCTGGTTAACCTTTTAACCTAATGACGCATTAAAGACGGTTCAGTTGTTTTCCTTCATGCCACACAGTAACCTTGATGCTCACGATATTAATACATAACATTGTGATCATATTAGCTAGCTGTTCCCCTTCTTACCTCATTTTCCTCTCTCATGCCGTCTATGAGCTCCATCACCTTAATGAAGTGGTGGCAGCGATGGGAATGATCAACAACATGGGTAGGAAGCACTTTGTGCTGCCAGTGTCTCCATTCCCACAAAGACAGCTCCCTGGATCGGGGCCCATTTTTGGAAGCTTCCTCCTGTAGGACATCAGAGAAAGGATTTAGTAAAATAGTAACATTATATTCAGTCCAGTAATGAATGGCACAGAGGCAGGAATACAGCAGGGCACAGATTCCATTTCTCCTGACTTTTTCCACATGTAATTTTCCAACCTCGGGTGTTCCTCTGCAGGAGATTTTGCTAACTGAGATCATGGCAAATTCAGTGGCTGTCTCCATGCATTGCTATAAACTGGAACCAGTGGAGAACTGTCTTAATATTTAATATAGAAAGGGTGCAAACAAACTCAAATAATAAATAAATAAATAAATAAATAAATAAATAAATAAATAAATAAATAAATAATAATAATAATAATAATAATAATAATAATAATAATAATAATAATAATAATAATAATAATAATAAAAATAATAACATTTTCAGTCAGTTTTTTCGCAAAAACATCATGGTGTCAGTTTGAAAGTTCACTACTTCAATTGTGTTTATTAATTTCAATCCGATAACATGTAGTTCATTCAAAGATATTATAGTCTAAGGTGAGGTATGCTACAGAGCATGTTGCTTGACTAACTAAATTCTTATCAAGGCAAAACATCTCTTTATATGTTGTATATATAGTATATTTTCTAAAGACTTTGAGGCAAACAGTGTCTGTGTATACTGAAGACAAAAAAATAATTTTATAATTTCATTTTTAAGTATTCTATAAACATTCTATAAAACATAGTATGAAGGATGTCATTGTACGGAGGGGTATTAAAATGAGCTCACAACAGCTTTATCTTCATTCACAATGCCCTCGATACTTTTCAGACGTTCAACAAAAAAAACAAAGAAAAAAGCAGTCCAAAATAAAGGCAGAAAGAAAGAAAACCTGAGGTGGCAGATCGGCGGGTATGGACACAAAGTGTGACTGCTTCAGGGTTGGTTGAGCTTCATCTTCCTTCAGCCTCATGGTGGACGCCCACAGGGAATATTCTGTACTGCTCAGAAACCCGTCTGACGTTGCACTGCCCTGCATAACTAACACAGTGGACACATGCAAACTCAGAAACCCATGTCCAGGTTCTTTTCTCCATCTTCATTTTAAATAACCAAAATATACTCCTGCTTAGCGCCTTACTCAGGTTTTGAGGGTGGATGAGTGAGGCCCTTCCCTCAGAGCGGGACCGTCGACCCCTGACAGACCGCCTGCTGCTCTCCCGGTGGTCAAACTGGCCACAGGTAATGTACATCTTATGCAGGTTGGGGTTCACCCCCTCTGGCAGCATGCGGGGACTGTTGGGGTACATGTGGAACCCGCTTCTGTTGCCAGTGATGGACTTGTACACACTGCGCTTGTTGCTCTGGCTCTGGTTGTAGGTCTGAGGGAATCAAAAGTTAAAATGACCATTAAGGTAGTTTGAATGGTGCACCAAACTTTTAATTTGAGGGTCACACTCACCCTCTCCTCGCGTCCCTCAGCCAAGATGACAACAATGCGTCCCTGCCGTTTACGTCCAGTACGTCCCATTCGCTGCACGAGGCGGATAGGATTCTTCTGTGCATCGAAGCAAACAATGAGGTCCACCTCTCCGATATCCAGCCCCTCTTCCCCCACACAGGTCGACACCAGTGTATTAAATCCTCCCTGACGGAACCTGTGCACCACCTAAAACACAAATGACAACAGAAACAAAGCCGTCGTAAAAGCATTTTAATCTTTCCATCTTATGTTGTCATCCTAAACACGTCTATTTTTAGTATGTGAAGTGTGTACAGCAACCGTAAGGACACAATGTACATGCACATGTAAGCGCCTTTCCTGCATTATTTACTCAGAGGAAAAGGCACAGACTGTATGCAGAGAGAAACCAGAAACTACCCACACTAGGCACCCAGCAGAGAAATCAACAGACCGGCAGACAGACATTTTTCTTTTCTTTTTTATTTATTTTTTAAAATCGGTTTACTTATATAGTACCACACTTCTAGATTTAAACGAGACCTGTCAAACTCAAAAATGATCTTATTCACAATAAGGTGAACCGTACCACCGTAGTATGCTTTTATCTTACTACATATTATTAAAATTACCAAAACTCTGTCCTTTGTTTAAAAACCAAAAAATCAGGCAGATGGTCTCTACCTCCAGCTGCTCCTTTTGGGTGAAGCCTTTGACCCCCTTCCCAGCTGAGGCTTGGCCCATAAATGTCATGACCCTGATCAGCGGAGCATGGCGGTTCAACATGGCTGCGATCTCCTGTACGCTTTCACGGAACGACGAAAAGATCATCACGCGCGTGCTTACTTCCCGAGGACCTGAACCTGGCCATTGGTGAGACAGGGAAAAAACAGACTGATTACAAATTACTTCAGTAACCAAGAGCCAATTTCTTACAGCACTTTAACATTGAGTACGCCTCTTTGATTCAGATTCTGGAATGCTTTGTTCTGTGATCCTCTCCAAATTGAATATGCTCTGATTGATCAAACACTTTGTTCAAATTTTATTTTGGTTTTCACTTCCAAGTTTAGGATCAAGGTATTAACTCCAACAGACTGAATTACATTTACAAAAAATGCTGTATTGTGGATCTTCTCACTGCTTTTGCTTTCTCAGAAAGACTCGGGTTTACATATAACTGAGGATTTGAAGTATTGTATGGACACTGTGGTGCCATATATTAACCAGGAATTTTAGAGAAGCCACAAGACAAAACTCCAACATTGCATCTTTAATGTCAGCAGAAGAACATGATTAAGCTAATCTAAACACAATGCTGTATGCTTTGTCTTTGCTGTAGTTAGAACATGAAAAGAATTATACATACAGCTTTTACTCAGAACAATATTTCCACATATGAGTCACAGCATAGCGCTGCTATAATAAGTAAATCACCATTATTGTCTGCAGAGCTCTCAGCCCACTGTGCAAAGTGCTGCAGCACCACCCCCTCCAGTTTCTCCAGTTTCGGGTGACTGTAAATGAAGGGCTCATCTGGACCTAAAAATATAAATCACACAGGATTTTATCAAAGTGTCTCAGCCAATAATAAAGGGTCAGGGATCTGGCTGATTTTGTGTTCAGGTACCAGCAGATGGCTTCACAAACATTGCTTCCATCTCATGGTAGAGGTCCATGAAGGTGGGAGTCCTCTGCAACTCATTCCTCGCCCTGGACATCTCTGGAGCAAAAAGCACATGGAGAGTTTCTTATATCAGAAGTTTTACAAAGCATACACTGTATATTATTGGGTACGCATACAACCTGTGGCCAGGAAGAAAAACCTTTGGTGGAAATCTGTTAAAGTGCAAGAAATAAGCCAATAGGTGAAGTGTCTGACCTCTTGATCCATCCACGATTCCCTGGATGTAAAAAAAGAGCGATCGGAGGCCCATCTGCATCAGCAGCTCATAGCCGTGGTACAAACTGATGCAAAGGGCAAAGTCGCCCTCCAGCATTCCCTGCTGTGGACCCTGTAGAATGCAAGAGGTTATATGTCTATGAGATCACTGGTAAGAATTTGATTCAAAGGCTTTGAATGAGTGAAATATTCAGGTAAGGAGTTTTCTGTGTATCAGTTACAATAGCATCCTTTATCCTGCTTCTATTGTATTTAAAAATACATTAAAGCATGATTTTCATTTGCAAGTAAGATGTTATATTCTAAAATGATATCATCTGATGCATTTCCGCTAAATACAAAAACTTCAATGCTTCCTTAGGTAGCCACGCTTATCAGGAAAATCAAAACTTAAAACTCTAAAATCCATTAATTTTAATTCAACTAAAAGATAATGCTCTAAAGACTTGAAAGAAAATAACATACAAGGCCAATTATCTAGAGAGGTTATATTTATATTATACACATTTGAGCTGGCAATGTTTTTTTTTTACTAGCTGTTAGGAAGTTAAAACAAAAGTGAAAGGTTGTATACATTTATTATATCTAACCGCCTATATTATTTATCAATGTTATCTAAGCATTTATATTTTTCACTCGTCTGATAACTTTTTACTATATTTTGTCATTTTCTAGGCTCCATACATCTTTAAACTGAGTGCCAGTGATTGTGAGATGCTGTGTATCATATCATGTAAAGCTGTATAGCGCACAGTAGCATCCAATCATTCACACAGCAGAGTCCATGCCTTGATGTATGGTGGTGGGTTTTTGCGAAACTGGTCCCTGGCGAGGATGATCTGGTATTTGGTGAGAGTCTTCAGGTCCTTGTGTGCCATCACCCGGTTCTGGACCAGACGAGACATGAATTTCTCAAGCACCTGTCAGGAAGTGTAAGGAACATATATATAAATATACTGTGGGTCATCAATAATAGGCCATTTCCTGCTTTAGGGGGTAATGCATCAGACTGAAAGCTAGCACCCTGCTGCATAAGGCTGGAAAGTGCATCCGCACACACACACACACACACACAAACACACACACATCCCCTCTGTGACCACTTTGAGTCACACAGGTGTTCCTTTATTGGTAAACAAACCTGCACAGACTGAATAGGAGTCTTACTTCAACAAGAGACACAATCACACTGTAATGTGCTTGATTCTTTCTTTCTTTCTTTCCTCTCCCTGTCCTCATTTCCTAATAATGGAAGGAGAGATGGAGGCAGTTTGTCAAACAGACAATTTTAACAATATCTATTCATCCTCACGACGGCAGATAATGGGAGGCTGGGTCATTACAATTTCAATTTCAGATGTGTGGAACAACTGCTCTGAAAATTGGCCAGAATAAAAGGCCGCCCTGAAAGAAGAAGTGGGCAGACACTCTCACATTTGTAAGTGCTGATTGTCTTATGAAATGGACACAAACCTCAATTATGGTACGATGTACAAAGTAGGCCAAACAGAGGAGGAGGAGGAGGAGGAGGAGCAAAAGAAGAAGAAGACAACAGTAACAACAACAACAACAACATAGGGCTATACTGTTTATATATTTATCATATAATTTAAGATTTTTGTAATATTTCAAAATAAAATGTCAGTTAATTTACACTATTTTAAAACATTTTGACAGTGATCACTGCATAACAGTATATTTAAATCTAAACATAAAATATATTCTAAAATACTTTGAAACATATTTTTTTCTCACCGATTAATTTCCAAGCAGTTTTCAAACATCACAATCAACAAAATAAGAGACGAACATGCCCAAAAACAAACACATGTAGCTGTAGTTATCCAAGCATCTGTTGATCTTGAAACACATCCTTTATATTAAAACACCTTCACAATCACCACTGGAACAAAAAGTGGCAATAATCAATACTACGACAGAAAAGAGAAACCATTTTAAATGATGCTTCCTTCTTGAAGTGTTATTTCTGCTAACCCTCAGCCTGTTTCTCCGAGGTGAAATGCGAGTCTACTTCAAAGAGCTTACAGAGACAAAAACGAAGGGTTAAATGACAACCATTAATTCCACTGACCTTTCAGAAAACATCAACAGCTATATCACCTAGCCCTAAATGCTCTTTCATGAGAGTGTGAGGAGGCCAGTCCATCTGGTTAGGTCTTTCCTTCATTACACATGATACGGTTTAAATCTGAAGGCAGATCACTTAACAGGTGTTTGCCAGAGGAGAGGAGGTTTATTGAGAAACTGAGGAACCAACTGTGGCTTAAGAAACTCTACTTTACAGAAATGATGTTGTTATTCAAAATTTTGCAGGGTTTTTATTTTCATTAATGCATTGTGCAGTAGAGTGAGATTTCAAGAGTTTGCTAATTTAATAAAGGAACAGACAACAGAGGATTATTTGATTAGAGGATGATTTGATTAGAGGATTATTTTTTATTTTTTATTACATTTCTAATATTAATTCATCTGCTACTGTGAAGGCTTCAAACACAGAGAAATTGTTAACTTAAGACCAAGTGCGATAGCGAGTAATACTTTCAGTGTGTAGGTAAATGTACACAATAGGCATGTAAAGCGTGTGTAATTCTATGTGAACTGCATGTTTCGTTTTTTCTTTCTCTCTCTTTATCTACATTTTCATTTTATTGTGTAGTTTATATTATATTTACTTTATATTTTTGTATTCTTTCACATACCGTAGAATACCACATGGTAACAGCTCCGTTACAATTTAATTCAGTCATAGTTGTGACAGATGAAGGAAATGATGGACCACTGACGGGAGGAGATGGATGGAGATTAAATTGCGTAGTGAAGGTCTCATGTAGTTCTGGGTACAGAAAAAGACAGACCAGATGGGCCAGAAAATACTGTAGGCTTCTACATAAATGGCTACAGAAGAAGACCAGAAAAAGAAGGGTTAATTTTTGATTATGTTTGACAAGGATGGCTGAGGGGGAAAAATGATGTCTGTCAACACCCCTAAGGTGCGATTCAAACCTGTAGCATAACAAGCACATGCAGCTCAACCTGCCATGTGACAACAACAACCCTGGCAGCAGAATTAGGATCTCAGTTCATATTTACAAACACGGAGTCACATTTGTGTCTGTTCCACATATTTCACAGCCTCTTCATCGCTGACTCAGAGTAATAATTGACATCCACTGCAAAATGATGAGTAGAATATAAAGTAGCTAAATTGAAGTCATGATGATTTCAATGTGCTTAATGTCATAAAGTAAATGTTCATCCCATTTTCACATACTTTTTAGCCTCAAGTAATGTGGTTAATTCATCGTCCATCTAACACTTTTGTTCAGAGCTATTTGATGGATTTCCATGAAATTTGGAGAAGAAATTCCTGTTCTCAAGAGCATATCTTTTTCTTTTTTTTTTTAATTTCCACTTGTCCAACAACACTATAGCTCATGACAGGATTAAAGCTACAATATTAGGCATTTGACAAAGCCAGCTTCACACGTTAACATGTATGCATTTGCCTATAATCTAAACTAGCTAATTTTTGTCTGATCGATCTATCCCAACTCACATAGGGTGAGCAAGTCGCTGGTCTATTACATGTACAGAAACAACCATTCACACTCACAATTGCCTCTGCAAGGCAATTTATAGTCACCTAACCTAACTCATCCTACATTATCCAATATGTTAATGTGTTATAAGTTTTATAGCCTCCATAATCTTTAGCACTTAGTCGTGTTAAATAGCCTTGTTGTCACACAAAATTTCTGACAATTCTGAAGCAATTAAAACTGATACTCTCATGGACTCTTCTGTAGTGTGTCCATCATGCTGCATATGCACGTCTGTGAGGTTGTGCATGAACAACAACACTGAGTGAAAGGACCACAAGCTGGTTACAAGGCACAATCCCCCCCTCCTCTAGTTAATTGACAGGTGGAGCACAGTGTGGGAATGTGTATGCAGCGGTCAAGGCCAGATTATGAGATTACACAGAACCAGATTAGTGAGGTCGCTGTTTTTGTCTGGTTGGAATGTGGAGTGAAATGACAAAATGTGCAGAGAGAAAACTGTGTGGTAGTTCAGCTATAATTTCAGTGCAATGTGCTTGTTTACTACACTTTTATAAAAATTGATTTATGCATGTCAATTAAATGCATCACATCAGGAGGCATATTAATATACTTCGTCTTTGTTTACCAGAACTGTCAGGACCAGTTTGTCTGTAATTGTATTTATTAATTTGTTTACTTGCTTATTTTTCTATTTGTTGATTAATGCAGAGGATCACCAATAAAACAGAAAAAGCACCAAGTGTAAATTCAGTCGTTGCTGTTGCTTTGCTGTTGAATGCCACATGGCATGCTGGAGAGAAATGTGTGATATTGGGGCTGTGGGCCTCTCCTTCACAGTTAAGGATAACAGGAGTGAGTGTGCCTGAGCGGTACAGCAGCACTAAAACATATGTATGTAAAACCTGTCACGTTTAAGATCAAATAGATTGAAACTGTTAAACATTTTACAAGTGTAGTATCAACCACACACTTCACACCTACTGCTTAAATCTTGCATACAGTGATAATAAGAAGATACGTCATTACAAAAATAGTACAATATACTTTTTAATTTTAGCCACCTCTATCTGCACTGTATAAGAACAGGTCACATGGCACAGGAAATTTTTTTAATTAATTTGAAGCAGAAACTGTGATAATAATGGTAATGATAAAAATAAAAATAAAAATTTAATGCTTAAGGTAGCAACAATAAGGTGAGTTATGTTGTGGGTTGGGAATTAAACAAAATCAGTGTATGGCTCTCATAAAAAAGAGGAGAGGAGAAGAGAGGAGAGGAGAGGAGAGGAGAGGAGAGGAGAGGAGAGGAGAGGATAGGAGAGGACGTGGGCCAAATGACAACATCATCGACGGGAGCCTCACTGAGCATGCTCAGCAGAGGCCAACAGCTGATTGGTTGAAGGGCATAGAGCTAAGTGACGTAGGGAATCAGTGAAAAAGCCAGTTGGCAGGCAGCTATTAATAACAGAAACTACACTAAGCTGAACTCACTCTTGTATGTCAACAATGCAAAGGACATATTGGTGTGTGCGTGTGTATTTATGTGTGCGCATTGTAAAGCTTGCCTTGCCATCATTGAAACTAATGAGGGAGAACAAGTATAAGGAGGTTGCCTTGCTAAAATAAAGTGTGGAAACCTCAAAAAGCTTAATCATGTGATAAAACTCTGTTACTATTATTATTATTATTATTATTATATCTACTATCATTACTATTATTATGAACACTAATGTTGCTGCGAGGGTGCTGTTGTAAATCAAAATGTAATCACTGTCCAGTTGTGTGGATTTACAAGGAACAGACATAAGGACAAAGACAACCCCTGTAGGGGTGTGGGTGGATAGATACAGGGGGCCTGTAGACTATTGTCAAATGTGTGTGTTTCAGTGTATGTGTGTTTGTGTTTGCATGTTTGTATGTGTGCATTTACATAGAGACTCCTTCACAGACTATAGGAGATTATATAACAGCCTCTCTACGTGCATGTTGAAGGGTGCAACATGGTGGAATGCTGTTGCAGTGACACAGATCAGAGGAAATCCTGCCTAGTCTGTCCAATAGCACACAAGTTCAAGTTTGTTTATTATCCTCAGCCTGGGAAGTTTTTTTTATTTATCATCATCCATATTAAAAGACTATTTAGATAATGATGTACCAATGCAAATCACACATGGGATAATTATTTAAAATGCCTTATAGTCCCTCTTTTTCAGGTCTTTAATGCTTATTTTGTATTTTACAGCATTTTACAATGAGTCTGTATTCTATCTCCTTTTACATTTACAAAGGCAGCCATGGCTGTCACGCAGATAAATGTATATGCGCACACACTCCTGATTCCCTCCCCGCCACCTCCTACCACTGTGTGTCCTGTTGTAAGACATTCATCAATTTCTTAAAGGGTCAGGGTGTAAAGAGTCAAATGCAGCAAGGTGTCACTGTCATAAACAGGGTGTTATAGGCAAATACATTAAAGCTGCCACCTCAACTAAACACATAAAAGAGTAATTTTGTTAATCTGTAAGTATACAGTGACAGGATTTTGATTAGTGTTATTGTGTGGACATAGAATGTTTTTTTAATATACTGATGTAAAAACCATGGATGGTTAAATAGAAGGTTGAATACAAATCATTACTATATGCTACTACTAACACTAGACAAGGCAAGGAAGATTTATTTGTAAAGCACCTTTCAAACACAGGGACAATTCAAAGTGTTCCACATAAGGTGACGAAATGCATTTGAATGACTTAAAATGACAATTAGAAAAACACAATAAAAAGCAAAGTAAAGGGAATCAAATAACTTTAAAAATTCAATAAAATATAAGTAGAAAATAATAAGGGTGGAGCAGAAATATTGTTGTTGTTTTTTTTATCTTAGTGTTTGTCAGACAAAGAAAAAAACTAATTGAAGCAGACATTTTAACTGGACTTGTGATGGACTTTTTCCCCCCTTTTTCTGATAGTCATTAGTTGCAGCTCTAGGCTACGTGCTACAGCGCACAATTAATCTGGCTCTGTGCTCACATACAACAGGTATATTATGAAATAATAACCACAAAGAGCATGGAAACTACTGCGAAGATGCTATGCAAGACTTCTGCCCCCTTGATAGTGGCACCACCTCGGGTCCCTCCTGTTCAAATGTCTGTACGAGCGTGAGGGTCTCGCTTATTTATCGTCTCGGGCAGTAGGAGAGAGGGAGGGAAGGGAGGTCACGTGGTTCGCCCTGATCTCCTATAAACATCGCATTCACCTCCGGTTAAGACAAGGGAAGCGTCAGGCTGCGACGCACGGGAGAAGGAGACCACTTTTTTCCTTGTTTTTAAGCGAATGAAAAGTGCACCCAGCAAAGGAGTCTGGCTCGTTTAAGTCAGATATAATACAGCGAATGTAAACATGGCTAAATGCGTCGTGTAAAGCTTTATAGTGCCTGGTTTCTTGACCAGAAAGTAACGGTTGTCCCACCGAGGTCCGAAGAAAAAGACTAGCACTTAACCGAAGCCTAAATTCAGCGACGATAAATGAGTAATTGTAGCTTTTTTATGTTAAGTCAACCCTTTGCGGTGTTTTTCCTCGGCAAGTACTAGCTTTACTATCAGAAATGGACCGAGGTGGCTGCCAGATGAGTGGCGGCGGCGGCGGTGGTGGTGGTGGTGGTGGTGACGGTAGTGGGCCCGACCGACAGGGGATGATCACACTGGAGGACCTCGAGTCTTTCTCGGAGGACCAGCAGTCAGACTCGGGCAACGGCAGCCTGGAAGAGGAGGCAGAGACCACGGAGGAAGACGAAGACCGACTGCTTCATTACTGGCAGGACGTAGCGAGGGGACACCAGGTGGAAGTTTCTCAAGGTAAAAGAAAATATGGCGAGAAAAAAACAACTAGACATACAAGCTACTTTTCTTAGCTAACAAATAACTTTAATGTTTTAGTCCTAGCTTTCTTATTTTGGAGTTTGTCTTTCACATGAGGTGTACAGACAAGTAAAAACAACCAACAACGTGTTTGACTCAAGTTAGGTTACTTTTGCTCAACTTCCTCAAGAAATACCACCACTGTACCACTGTACACTGACCTAGTTTCTAATGAGATACAACCAGTTCCAGCCAGGACAACACATTTCCTGCCATTAAGACGTCCATGTTTTTCAACTTTAAGAATATATTATTAATGCATGAAGTGCAGGGCCAAACTTCGTGGTAGACAGTCAAAAAACTGTTCAACTCCTTGTATGCAGACAGATCATTTAAAGGGCCAAACTGTTATACAGCAAAAACTATAAAGCACACAATGTGTGGTCATGGGACCTCTAGGGGTCCCTGGAGGGATTTGTAGTGGGTCCCAGAAAGATGAGAAATATTTCAGTACCTCTGTTATTTTAACTGCTAATGTTCTGCAAAATAGTAACAGCCTTTTTGTGTTACCTTGATTTAGAGAGCTTGTAATTGGTCTTTGATTTAGTAGTCCTATTATTCTACCACAACATATATATTCTAGATGTTTCTTTAGCCCACTTTAGTAAATAGGGGTCTGTTGTCAATTGCATATACTTTTTGAGGCACATTAAGTGGAAACAATTGGGAAAGTCCTCTGTCACACTTAACACTGTTGCACAGAAAGCAAGAAATTGCCATTTAACTCTGGTGTCTGCAATGAGAATTGAATTTGCATGTAAACTTGCATTTGTTTTCACGGTCAGGAATATAGGGTTTGTAAGGCACTGACAAATATATATAATATATAATAATAGGAAATACTTGTTTCTTTTAGCTTAAAATACTTAAATAGAACAGTATAATATTACAGACATTATAATAATATGGTAGTGATATTACTGTAGTAGTACGGTCTAATACTAAAACAGTAATATTATGGCTAATAGCATAGTAATACTAGAGTTTGTGGTGTCGAGCAGTTAACTTGATAGAAAATGAATGGTAAAATAATACAGATAATAATATACATTTAAGGAATTCAAAGTGCCTAGTTGTCAGACAAAGAGACAGCAAAACATGAAGCAATTTATGACTACGCATTACCACTATATCCGCCATTTTGTAAGGCATATTGCACCTGTGAATGGTTTAATACTTGTTTATAGTTTGCCTGCAATATGGAATATTTAATTTACTGAATAAGCCAAAAAAAGCACACCATGATAATGCATTCTGCATGCATCAGATAGTCTAACAAATTAGATAAACCGTGATAAACACTGACAATCATGTTAATGAAGCAGATGAGATTTTTTCTGCCTTTAATATGACACTACCGCATAGCCTGACACAACAGTAACTCAATAGGGTTATGTGGATGTAAAAACGTATACTCGACTGTATTGACACATTTATATTGCCACTTTTTGAGGTTAGTACAGTAACACCATTGGTCTTAATTATGACATTAAATTTGATGATGATGATGGGTTTTGTTTTCAAATACTGGTGGTACCACCTTGTTTTGTTTAGTTCAATCTGACTGCAGCTTCACAGGTGGCATGGCACAAGGTATTATTGTTTTTATAGGAATATGGTCAGGACTGCTTGAGGTTGGACTGCTTAGCAACCCCTGAACTGAAAAGATGGCCACTAGACCAATCCAGTGAGTGAGTCTGATCTCAGCATGCAGTTTAGCTTTACCTCGGGCAGTCATGTTGCAGTATGAAAAATGTTCTACAATGGTTTGTACTCTGTATTTCCCATTCAAAGTGTTTGTGTCTGATGGTAACAGTGATAACATTGTGCAACTTGTAGCTTTGGAAACCTGATTTTACAGTATAAATCCAGACATTGTGCGTAGCTGAAGACGCGACAGCAGTTGTTTTGAACTCTGGAACCTTCCAAGTCGCTGCTATTCACAGATCTTGAAAACACAGACCTGGACAATGGACCCAATGAGATAAGCTAAACTTGAACATTTTCATTCCCGATACACAGCAATTAAGTGCTGTTTTCAAAACACACTTCAGATATCTAACTTCTCCTTGTAGGGCACAAACCAGTAAACAGTAAAATTCAAAGCCTTCTTTATAAGTCCAGTTCAGTTGTGTGGTTGCCCTATGAAAATCAGGTAACACGCTGGCACATCCTTGTTCCTCTGCCCTCAGACCACCGCACTAATTGAGGACTTAGTATAAAATCACTTATTGGGGTTTTATGACTCAGGGGGATTAGTTACCTTGCTTGCACTGGTACTGAGTTTGTAGCTTCTAAATCCTGCACTACAATGCTGTCACTCAGGACACATGCCAAGGCCACAGTAAACTTCTTTACTCTAATTGGGACGGAGACAGATGAAGTGGGGTTAGGTTAGGTTGGTGTTCAGCTCATCATGCAGAAATGCTAAAAGCTGCTGAGCTAGTAGTTGTAGCTATTCATGCCACATGAACACATACAAGTTTAATTCCACTGAAGCTACTTAATAATTGTTTTTAAATCAAGTACTGTAAAGAACTGAGATAGTTTATACGATAACCATGGCAACAGGTATCATTGTGGCCTCAAGCAAACTAGATGGCTGTAAACACAAATCTATAGCAGTGAAACGGCCTGTTGTTTTTGTATCTTTGATTCTTGCAGTACAACCATTTGATGCTGTATGAAAGACCTTTATAGACTGTATGATTTCCATGCCTCCTCAGTAACGCTATTTACTGGAAACAAAGATGATATTATTTGCAGTGAATATTCACAATGGCTCATTCCAAAGTAAAAGGAGGTCAAAGGTGCAGATATAATCAACTGATGTGTGTGCATGAAGGCATTGTCGCTTGTAAACAAGATGACATTCATTGCTCAAAAGATGCAGGCCAAGTGCACTCTCAAATGGCCATTGCACCGTGTTCTTTTTAACTTCACATCAGTGAAAACCAAATGAACACTTAGTAAACAAATCTGACTGCCTGTCTTAGTCTCTCTTCATAAATTCGGACAGTAATAAGTGCATTAGCTTATCCAAGAAACTACAAACACACAGCAGTATCCTCATGCCAAATAACACAAACCCAATTGCATGCTGATCTTTTGGCAGCACTAATCCGTTGTGACAACGCTGATTTTTTTCCATTTTGTCAGTGTGTTTGAAACAGATTAATTGAAAACAAGTGCTAGCATATTTATTTGGTCTTTTCCCATCAGTACGGAGTGGTTTTGCTTTGCCACTGTAAGCAAGTGTTAATATGACAGACCAGTCAACATCCTGTAGTGGTTGACAAAAAATGGAGTCAATCAGCTTGCATGTTATACAACATGCCTAAGTCTTGCCAAATTCAAAACATTTTAATTACTGTATGGAGCCTGTCTACCCAGTTATGTATTTAAAGTTGGTACACACATGTTTATTGACGTTAGTGCCAATAATTGAGTCTTAAGCAATTTCCTAATTCTATACGTACACACCTGTTTTCCTGTAATCAAAGCCACAAATTAAATCACAGTCATTACTCATTATGGAGAGTCGAACTCAGTTCTGGGTTTGCTGTTGTGCGACTTAACCTCTGCTCTAGTATGTATTTTTGCATAAATCTTTTTACTTAAGTAATCTCTCTTAAGATGAGACATGCCAACAGGGTTTGTTTCGTATTCCATACAAAATGTGTATCCATTACTGTTAAGGAAATTTGTGAAAACATTGTTCCTAATTAATATACACATTGGTGCAATTTCAAAAATGAAGTGAAGGGTATGGCGTTTGTTAAGGTGCTCCAAACCTCACTGGAAATGTAGTTGTTGAAAGCTACAAAAAAAACAGGTTCCAGACTGAAAGTGTACGTGACTACAGGCCTGTACAGATTAGAAAGCCCAGGCACAAAAAAGAGTGTGTGTGTTGACTGGGCGTGTTGACTGTTCTGCCTCAACACTAAGCAGCTCTGGAGGAGCTGCCATAAAAACTGAGTTTGCTTGTGTGTGCAGTACTTGCCTGCATGTGTGGATAACCACGCAGTGCTTTAAAGCTGCAGTGTGTTTTATTTCCCTCCCTGTCACTCTCATTGAAGATACACATACTAACTAGAAGGTCATATCTTATTGTCAAATGTTCATGCTTATTAGCCGTCCTAATGAACTACCCTCATTAGTGGTTTATACTGTAGCCTTAATTTCACAAGATGCTGCTAAACGAGTTTAGATGTACACACATTCGCAAACACTCAAACCCCAACCATCAGCATTGTTCGTTTTCAAATGATTGATCACCTAAATATCACAGATTCCTCTGACCCTGTTGTCCTCCATGGTATTGATTGACAGAATGTGATTAAATTGGGTTCACCTTGAGTGCCTTGTATTTGACAGTCCAACAATGGAACATTATGCTGTTATTTAATCTGACAACCTGATTAGAGAGTCTGTGCATTTATGCTGTTACTGTTTGATGCGGATACTGGTCTGTGGATGAGTTGCCTGTATGGCCCTCCTGCAGTATTATGCAGTAGGGTCCACACTTCTTTCATTTTAAGCATGTGCAGCTAAACTAAAATATCTGTAACATAAGTGTGCTAAAAGAATCTATAACAGGGTTGAATTCCTTTGGTTGGAGAAAGGTTGCTCCTTAAGTCACAGCTCAATAAAGGAGTTAGCTACATTGTTGATACATAAAATACAGCAAAGCCACCACTGTCCACTATTGTAGTACATCTCTGTTAATGCCAGTCTATACCTGGCCCTGGGCAGCTTTAGTCAGTGTTCTCTCCATCAGCTCTAATAAACATTACTCTCTGTGACATCCTGGAACAGTGCTCTACCCATCTGGCAGCCTGCAAGCAGATTACTGGAAATGAGGATGTTTTATATAGATTAGAGAGAGGTAACTGCAAGTGTATATATGATGTGAGTGGAATAAAGTTATATGGAAGTATGTACTGTATGTACACTGTATGGTATATGAAAATTATGAGAGGTTGCACATAGCCCTAATGTATTTAATGGTGTCAACATGCAAGCCCAAAACACACAGTATCAGAAAAAGAAGCATAACTGTATTTTATGAATGGCTAAAAAAAACATCTGCTTTCTTCTTTTGACTAATATGCAAAGTTGGCATCTGATTTGAACATCTGATTAAAGGTTTTGGGTGTTCTTGTTAAACAAAAACATACCAGGTTGAGTATTTGTTTGCTCTCCTGAAAATACTTTTATCCATGTTTATTCATGGTCCATTTTTTGACCATGGTTTAAAATGACCAAATACAGTTTGTTTGTCTGTTGACAGAAATGGCAGAGCCCATTCAGCAGCTAACCAGCAACAACCAAGGACGCAGCACTCGAGAACACATCCCTTTCACTCTCCTTGCACGCAAAGACAAGGTATCTCCCTGAATTTTAATACTTGAACCATGACAAATGATTTATATACCCTCAACCTGTGTTGAATTGTTCACACAATTTGTCATGTTCTTATAAGAAAAACAAGTAATATAATAAGTATGTTAGCAATGACATACTGTAATATATAAAACTGTGTATGCACCTGGGACTAGATGTACAAATTATGAACTTGTATTACTACCCAGTCTTTAAAGAGTAGCAGTTGAAAACCTTAATCTACCTGACAGGACTACCAGACTAACTTCTGGATACAAGAAGCTCACAACATTGCAAAATATCTAAAATGTAGTAGCTAATAAAATCCACTTTGAGTTACATTATTCAACATGAACACAGAAATAACTTCATGATGAGATTCAATATTTTTTTTGGAGGAGAAAACCATTCTAAAGCCCCTTATTTCTGCAGTTCCAGTTAAATTTGATTTAACTGGTTGTTGGTTCATTTTAGGACAGAGCTTTCCTGTACATGGACATGTGTGTGTGTGTAGATTATGACGTCTACAGAACAACTTTCATTTTATTGTTCTAACCAATAATTGAGTGGTTTAAAATACAGAGACACACTTAACAGCATCTCTATAAACCTTTAACACATTGTAGTGCACATACAACGACGCCAAAAAGATCGGTCCTCTAAAATAAATACGATTAAGAACATGACCAGCGTCTCTGACAGTCTACGATCACATAGTGATCTTCTTTATGAGTATAGGTCAGCTATTTATTTTTGACAAGATGACTGTGTCACTCAATACAATAAGCCTTTTAAACGCCTTAAGGGACCATATAAATAAAGAGGGCTAATTGGTTTAACTTGAGTTAATTAGTTCATTAAAACTTGGCTGGACACCCCGGTTAAACAAAAGGACAGTCATGGCACTCTATTCTTAGAGCAGGTTTCAGTGCAAACTGCACGTTGACAGCCTGCAGACCTGAACCAGTGGGCTTATACCTGAGCTGCTGTGGTTACAGTGCAAAGACAATGCCAAAAAAGTACACATCACATAATGATATCCTGTAGCAAGAATGCAGCTTATTTTCATCGTTTATGCCTAATGTATCTAAATATTTATCAGAAAAGTTCAGAGATATCAATCTGAAAGGACTGTTATAACCTGAGGTAAATTTTTTAGGTTCATTTAAAAGAAGTTAAAAGACACCAGGATATTTATTGGCTGTATATAAAACTTCAGATCAAAATCACAGAAACACATCAGTCATGATTACACCACCTCCCTTGTGAAATTTATTTCATTTTTATTATTATTATTATTTTGTAAATCTGTGGGAAAACTCTCACACTCGGGATGTCACTTCCTGATTATGCTCAAAAGGCCAAAATACTGTATCTCTAGAATGATTTTAATTGCAAGTTGTTAAGGTTGTATGGGTTGGGTAGCTTCCAGTTTGTCAGAACATTTGCTGACATTTTCAATGCCATTCTCCACTTGTAACAGAAAATTGATTTCATAAGGATAATTAATTAAATTTAACACAGTATTCATAAGGTGTTTAAATCCTAACTCTGTCTTTACTTTTTCAGTGTGGGGAGCTGCTCTATGAGAAACGCAACTACGAAAAAGGCCACTGGGCTTGCATAACAATGCGTGAGGAAACTTACGAACAGAGCATCTGTTATGGTTTTATGAGGATAATGAGATACATCTGCCAACAGAACTCTTCAGGTGAGCCCACAATCAAGAGACCATTCATGCAATCAGAGTCTGGCCTTTTGAAACCCAGCCTTGTCCTCTATTTCATTGGCTTATGATCATTTCCAAACCAATAATTTTTCACACCAGCCTGACTGGTAACATTGACAGTTGCCATTTTCATAATCTAGGTGACTACTTGGGAATGACGCTCCCCATCGTCACAGTGGTACGCACAGATGAAAACCATTCTGTGATCTCCCATGATGTCACTGTGGCGTACTACCTTCCTGTTGAGCATCAGGCCCAGCCCCCACAACCATATGACAGTGAGATCGTTATAGAGATGTGGCCCGCCACAGTTGTGTACACAAGGTCAGTGGAGAATAAAATTAAAATGACCAGTTCCACTGTTCTAAGTTAACTCAGAGATAGTGTTATTGTGTGAGTCAGTGATAGGGCTAGGGCTAAAATTAATGGTTGGCTTGTTTTTTTTCTGCTTTCAGGGCCTTCACCGGTCCCACCAATGAAGTGACCATCATTAACCAGATCAATGCCATGGCAGAGCTGCTAGACTCTCCTGGAATGTGCGTCAATGACTCGTTTATCGTGGCCGGCTACACCAACCCCGCTCACAGCAACCGTCAGAATGAGATCTGGTTCCTAGAGCGACGCTGAGGGACAAGAGGATTAAGCAGTGTCCTCCTATCTGTGACCCCTTGACCCTCATAAAGACTCCCTTAACACTGCCCCAACTCAGCTACAGCCTCAGGTGCAACATCCTCTGTAATCATCACCTTTACCTGAAACGACCACCAGCCCTACACACTCCAGAGCAGTTGGGTCTTGATAAAGTAAGAAAAACTTAGCCCTTGATCTACTCTCAGTAAATTTTCAATTATGTTCATTTACATGGATCCTCATTTCACTCATAAGAACCAACTAAACCACTGCCATACTCTCATGGACACAATCCAGATGCTAAGGTGAAGCATAGCATTCATTTCCTGTTCTTACACTGAGATGACTTAAACCTTTCCTAAGCACAGCACTCTCTTGTTAAAGTTGAAATAGTTTTAACTCTTACCACTCAGATCACAGTGAACATTGGGTACTGTCCGAAACATGCAACAGCCTGTTTTTTCCACAACAGAAACAGGCCATGGACATGCAGCCTTATTGTGCTCCCTTTCTGTTTGTTGCACAGCCACAACGTCTTGTCGTGGGGTGAACAATGCACAACAGAAAAAAACAGTTTCTCTCTCAGTCTCTTGCTTGTCGAGACGATGTCAAATCTGTCATTATTTATCAACTGTTTGTTTTTTATCTCTGGAGTACATAATTCACTAAAGGTGACAAGTCTATGTGATGCCAGTCACACTTTTTTTGTTTTAAAATGAAGTGCAATATTCTCCAGATAACCAACATTCAAGAAGCCAGTTATTACAGTTCATGGGCCACTAACCTAACCCTATCTAAGGGTGTGTTCAGTTGCAGGTATTGTGGTAAGAGGCAGCATGCAACACAACCTGATAAACAACATCCAGACCAGAACCAGTGGCTTGAACCATAAATAAGCTGAACACAATAGGTGGCCATAATTTTGAAAATATGAATGTATAGCTACAGAGGGAGGGTGAAAACATATGCCACACATCTACGAACCAAACGCTGAAACACTCACTGGTTTAACTGCTGAATGACAATCAGAAAGTACTTAATATTATTATATACTTATATTATGTGCATCCTTTTCTCTTAAGAAAAGGCTGTAATGAATTCAATGCATTCCTCATGTCTCAAACCGCTTTCACACACAGGAATAGTTACCTCTTTCTCATGCTCTTTCTTATTGCTACTCTGTGTCAATGTTAGTGAGTATGCATTCACTACTGTATTGCAAATGCCACTGCTGCTGAGTAGAGACAGTGCAACAGAAAAATAGAGCTCAGAGAATATCTCTACTGTGATTATACTCTTTTTTTTTAAATAGACAAAAGTTCAATTCTGTTTAAGTTCAAACTGTTTCTAATGTTCTATAACCAATCTAAAGAAGAGTCTATGAAGTCAGAGTATGTATGTATATATTCACTATATATTTTAAATAAAACATACCAATGCAATGCAACAACAACAAAGCGTCAAACCAGCTACACTTAGAGTTCACAGTAATGTACGAACGTTTCTGCTTTGGAAATTTACATTGAATTTACTGCTTGGGTGCCAGTGAAAAAAAACTGGAAGTAAACTAGCCAAATCATCAGTGTCAGCATTTTTACCAGGACAGGGGCGTCCTATGAAATGCTTAGGCAGCTCACACTGTGAAAAAATTGGTTTCATCTTATTTAATCCACAAGAAAATGTAAAGGAACTGACAGTTAAGGAAGTGTATTATTGGGTTGGGAGGGTTGCCCAGTCTTAAAGTCAAGCAGTTTGGTTGACATCAAGACATTCAAATCCAAAGAGTTTATTTTGCATTTAATGATTTAAGAGTTGATCCATGACAACTGTAGTGTGTAAACTTGCAAAGCCATGATACATGTAGGTTTGTTTTCCCTTTAAGAGCCTGGTTATATGGGAACATCGAGTTTGAGGATTTAATTTGTTTTCCTTTCTTTTCGCTTAATTTTTTTTTGTGTGTGTTTTGCAAAAGTGTGCTGTACTGTGAAATTTCAAGTGCAACAACAAGAGCTACTGTGGTTTTCTTTGTTCAATAAAGATGTGCTTGTCTCCTGTCTTTTGAAATCTACAGTGATGCTGGGTTTTATTTATTTTATTTTATATGTATTTTATTCTACACAGTCCTGGGAGTATTCCTGCAGAAACTGCATTGAGTAAATGATGTTCAGAAATATGTTGCAGAGAAATAATAAAATTGTTCAAAGACTCCGAATGAAATTCCCCAAAGTTTTGAAATGTTGAATATAACAATTTATATTCCTACTAATGCAACAACTGCGCAGTCTCAGCTTTATATTCTAAGTTGGGCATAGAAGGTTGTGTTTCAGACTAATCTGTCTGTACCAACTTACTGTAGAAAATCACTGAAAGGATTTCTTTTAATGGGATCAAATGTGGCAAACAAAAGGGGTCACACCCTAGTTTGTTCTGAGACGTGTAGCATAACCCATCTCACAAAAAGAACCAGTGCTCAGTTACTGGAACATAGTAACATGATGACCTCTCAGAAGAGGGACCCACTCACACACACACTACAGTAGTGCTCATTGCACAATACAGTACACTGTATACAGTGACTGATGGAGATAGTACAAGAAAACGAGGAAACATTAATAATTTGTTTAGCAGTTATGAGTTTACATTTAGGCAAAGGTAAAAAATGCAGTATACTCTAATAAACACGAAAAACAGTACTGATATAGAACTGGTGTGTTAAAACATGACATCTGTTTTTCTGAAAGTACAGATTCCTCAGTCACAAATAAAAGCACATTTGTTTAAATACACGATAGGTTTTTTTTTTTGGACAAATTAATTCTAATTTATGTAAAATGCCACTAAAACTTAAACCCTAAATTACACCATCAGTTTCCAACACAACACGACACAGGGTGTAAACTTTATGATGGATATCTCAGCACTTGTTTGGAGTTGTGGCCTAGTTGCTCACTGACATTGTCTAAAAAACCTTCTACGCTCAATCAAAATCCCAGTGCCAGGGCATGAGAAGAGAGGAGGCTACTTCAGTGGTTATATGGACAAATACTAGCCTCTAACTAATGGCAGTGATAAAATGGGCCAAAAACACACACAACTAAGCTCAAAGCACCTGTCTGCATGACTGGTTCATTTTTCTGATTTGCCCAATAACCATTAAATTCCACCTGAATAACTGCAGTAATGCTCATTTTACACCTGACTACAGTGTTGTCTCTGTTTTGTGTGCTGTCTGGTCAAATTAAGGGAGGGCAGTGGGACATGGAGGATAACAAGCAGGTTGCAGACGCCTTCCAGTCGGGAGGTAATATGAAGAGAAGGTGAAAAATGAAAGTCAAAGTAACTAAGGAAGAGTTCTGACTGTTACTACAAACAATCCAAGAAGAATCAAGAGCAAATATACAACAGGTCTAAACTTTAAAATGCAGGTGTCACATTCCAGCTGTCCGTCCACCTGTGACGGATGAAGTGTAGCTGCACATTTACAGTGCAGTATACACAGGCAGTGAACTAACCCCCAAAGGAGAGAGGGTCCGTAAATAATCCGGAAAATCTACCAACATTGAAAGCCAGACCACCGAGTGTAACAGCATGCTGCTTTCAAGACAAATCAATCCATTTAATACTAACTGACCCAGTAAGAACCACACAGCAAAAGGAAATGTGTGTGATGCACAAAAAAGGATTACAACTGAGGATTTCTTAAAACAGAAGCAAGCAAACATTAACCACAAGATGGCAGCAAAGCACCAAAAAAACAAATGACACACACCCTAAATAATAAATACAAACCTAATGTCTCCGACAGGGGAAAGTTTGAATATAAAACTAAATTTTGTCTAAGTTTGAATGAGCTTATCAGTTTGTGTGTTTGTGTATTTATCATTGATACAAATGTGACAGTGAAAGCACCATGGACAATAAAGACTCAAACATGAATAAATTAGTAGAGTAATTTGATATCAGCAAGGAAGAAAGCCATTCTTGGTGCTTGGCATTGTAAAAAAAGTGACCTTTTTCAAATCCGCTAAACTCTGACTGTTATGTCAGGTGTTTATTTGTTGGAAAAGAGTAGAAGCTGTAAAGGTGCTTTGCTAAATATGATGCATCACTGCATGGGCCTACCTGCAGGTAGCGTGCCTGATGAGCAGAAAGGGCCTCTCCCAGAGGAACCACCACTTTCTCCACGCTGCGCTGGTGGGAATGTGCCTGGATGTCTGGGCTTTCTTCTGAACGCAGCTCAATGTGGGAGATGAGCAAATTAGAGATCACCGACTGCACCGACTGCAGGGATGGAGTAAGAGAGGAATATTGAAATCAGATTTCAGAACAAACTTAGGGTACATTAGACCAGAGAGACAAAAAGGATTTACAGGCACAGATACTGTATATTGTTCCTACCTTTGTATCTCCCCCTGGAGTTGCACTAAGGGCCAGGATGCGGAATTGCAGAGTCTGGCTGCCGAGCTGTCTGATCACCTGAGTAACAGGGAGAGGAGCAAGTAGAGAACATTTCTAACACCTTATATGGATAGATTATTATGATTAGATAATGTAATGAACTAAAAGTGCAAAGAGGCAAACCTAAAGAGGCATTCCTGCTAGAAAATAGAAGTTGGTGATTAGATAAAGTCTGCTATTATGGTATGTGTAATTTTATATTACAATGTGGATAGAAATCATAATGCAGAATATTTTCTGGAGATTCAACTGAGAACCTGTTTATGGATAAAGTAACTAGATGGAAACTTAATTTTGGCTAGTTCAATGAATTAAAAACCTCACAAATCCTGGTACCTCGATACATTGATGCAAAAACCATATAAAATGGCCAAAAAGCAGGTCTGCTCACTGATTTACATTTTCCCCATGGGCAGCACAAAAAGAGAAGTTATAAGGAAAGCTACCATGGCATACAGTATTTTGTCATATCACTTAATCCTTCCAAGAAATGCATCAATAGAAGTGATTGAAGTCTCACATTGATATCAAGATGCTTTGATTGTCACAAATCTAGATAGCTACAGTTATAGCAACAGCACCTTGACTGGTGTGTGAACATCCAAATGATGCTCTGAGTGGAGATAAAGAGGTCTCACTATGGCCTCCACTCTCTGTAATGCACCTTTTGAAACCACTTTTCACATTCATAAGAGTGAATGTGAAATGATGAAGAAATATTCTCACTTTAAAATCATTTTATTGCAGGTTCAATCAGAATTGGACTTGACAAGTAAAATGTAACCTGAAAATGCAGTCAGCAGTGATGCATAACTGAATCGAATGGCAAGCTGTGATCATCAGTGGAAGGTTTGTGTACCTGACAGTAAGCGTGGTTGCCCAGTGCTTTGTGGGCTTCATCGATCACCACACACTTGACCTGCTGAGCCGGGCAGGTGTCTCTAGTGAGATCGTTCACCATGACCTGAGGGGTAAGGAAGAACACGCGCTTGGACCTCCACACCTCCTGTCTCTGCTTTGCTGCTGTGCTACCTGTGAATTGGTAGATGCTGTCTTGTTAATAATGGCTAAAAGGTGAAAGACATTTTTGTATGATATGTTTTTACCTGTCAACTCAGCCATGTGTGCCTGTGGGATCCCCATCACTTTATAACAGGCCTCGATCTGTTGTGCCACCAGAGGTTTAGTGGGAGCCATGAATACAATCTTCCCCGATGGATACCAGCGGTAGAAGTTGTACATAACCACAGAGGCTATAAAGGTTTTTCCCAGACCAGTGGGAAGACACACCAGTGTGTTCTGAAACAGGGCAGCCTCTGATATCTTCAGCTGGTACTCTCTGATGGGGTAGTTAGTAGGGTAGATCCATACCTTAGCTGAGGAGCTGTCAAACCCAGGGAAATCTGGATATGTCTGCACACCTGACAGGATGGGAGAGAGAACACTGCTCTCTGTTCCTACAGGGTTGTCATCTTGAAAAAAGTTTGCATTATCAAGCTGAAGGGTCTTTTCAGCTTCGTAGACAGCAACCACCATAAGATCATCGTCGTCATCTCCATCTTCATAAGCAGGTACAGGGTCCTCAGTCCTCACTGGGATTTCTGGTGTGTATGTGGACCCCTGACCTATTTCAGTCCATAAAGGATTTTGCGGAGTGTGTGATGTAGCTACCTGAGCCGTGTTGCTTGGGGTTGTTCTGCGCCGTCGAGCGTCATCTTTCTTTGGTTGAACAAATTTGTTTTGGGAAACTGCGACACCCCAAGTCTGGAACAAAGTCCTCTGATTTGAACCAGTACTACTCATTTTCTTCAGTTGTGGCGTAAAAGTTTGAGAAAATGTTCCATGTGACGAGCAGCAACATTGCAAACTGAATATACAAACACCGGGTCTCTTCCGCTAACGGTTTTCCAAAATATAACACCACATACATAACAACAGTTTTATTCCAGAGCTATTTCGGTCGCTTGAATATAGTTGATATTGTAAAATTGTAACTGCTTTGTGTTTGGGGCAACATATGAAGCTTAATGCTCATGGTTTTCGTACATTGATAAATTTCACAAGGACAAGCTTTTAATTTTTTAGCTTGACACCGGAAGAAAATCAAAAGTTCGAGTTCATCTCCCGCTTTCCGCGATAGCGCTGTCATGTTACCATAGCAATGGACGGAGGCAAATGGGAGAAGATACTCACCCATTTTCAGGTAATAACGTTATCTAATTATTTTGGTTTGAAGTTGTAAAGCACCAAGCTTCTTCTTTATACCTACAGCAATTTGCAGCCAATTTGTTTTTTGCTAGTTCGGGATGTTTAGCTACTTTTGCTAACCCTTGAGAACAGCAGCTAATGTTGACTACACCTAATGGCACTGGTCAAACAAAAAAAAAACAGTACTACAGTTACCGTTACTATAGTTACTCTCCTCTCCTCGATAGGCATGTGCACGTGGACACTTGGTGAGAAACGAAGTGCGACGTGCACGAAAAGACTTTGAAGACATCGTGAAAGAGATTGATGGAGGCTTGACCCATCTACAGTGGAGGGACTCGGTTATCCCCATCCCGCACTTCACAGACACTGTAGGTAACTGGAACTGTTATAAGAGTGGCTTGTAATGAGCTTTTCGATACTTTATTCATGTTGTTTTTTTGCTCACGCATAATTAGGATGGCCCGTTTCTACGACCCAGCAGCGCTGCCAGCAAAACTTCAGATCCAGGGCTAGATGTCAGTGCGAGTCCCCAGAGCCCAGCAGCAGCAGCTGCCTTAAGGCAGGAGAGAGGGGGAGATCATGATCTCTTTCCACAGAAGATAGCAGCTGAGAGAGATGATTCAGGAACGAAAGGCCAAGACCGTCTTCCCAGGGACTGTTTCCCTAGCAGCCATACTGGAGGGGATGGGGAGGGCCAGAGACAGAGGGGTGTGAGGGACAAGGAGGGAGATAAAGATGGGGGGATCATGGAGAGCACAGGAGACTCCACCACCGTCTGGAGCAGTTTGGAGCTAGACATGAACTACAGTCACTCTCACCAGGGTGAGAGATGTGCACATAATACCAGTGACGCAAGTGATACTTACTCATCTTATGCTTCAAAGTGTTTTAAAAGTTTTGAAAGTAGAAAACCTTCCATTTATTTGGCTTATCTGTCACTACTTAGTATCTGTCACAAGATTGCATCTTGTACCTCCTTGTTTTCACAATCAATTAAGCCTATAAAATATCATAAAATGTGTGAGGAAAAAGCCTATCTCAACAATCCTGAACTCAAAGATACACAATTTACAAATACATGAAAGAGAAAAACCCAATATTTCTTTTTTAGAAGCTAGAAAAAGTGAGAGCATTTTTCTGTGATTAATAAATTTACTAGTTAAACAGTTGCTAAAAAATATGTACTGACTAATCAATCAGTTGTTTCAGCACTGATCTTGTGTAAGCACTGCAAAAAATATCCATCACAAAATGACATGTTTACTATGAAATATATAAGTCAGTGACCTCTGTCAAAACAATTTCATGGCTTCAAGAAAATTGTCCAAACAGAGAGAATTCTCCACTAGTCAGAGTGTTTGACCACACTGGGAGGTTTTCACTGGTTTAAAAGGGGGGAGGGGGTTGATCATCAGTAGTAATTTTATGATGCACATAAAGTGGACTTCTATTTCACATGTCTGGTTTGACTCATATCTGGTGCAGTGAAAAAACCTTATCAGTCATTTCAGATTTGCTATATCCCCTCCAGGTCCCCGGCAGTACTGCTTGGCTAAGGAGGTGCCCCATACACCAGAGGCCTTGCGTCTCCATAGAAACACCCTGACCATGGAGCTGGTTTGGCTACAACAGGCCATAGACAGCAGGAAAAAGGTAAGTTGGAGAAAGGAAGAGATGTAGTGTTTCCTTATGTTTATTCAGCAGTAGCAGTATCCTGCTGTAAGGAAATTGCTTCTGCTGCAAGCCAGAATTCCATTTACTGACCTCGATAACAAATCAGTACAACAGGTCCAAGAAGTAGCATTTCTCACAGAAAAAAATACCTGCATTGTATCAGTATCAGAGTAATAACCATTGCCAGAAGCTACATATTGACTACAATCAACATGGTAAGAAAGCTGCAACGTAGCCAACTTCTAAACATGGATCCTGAAGTTATCTACATGGTTCAATCTGCTTCTCCAGTCTTTGCATTAAGTACATAAATCTCTTAAGGCTGTGTGTTAGCATGTTCAACTGCCTGCATCCTTTGCACTCAGACTCTGCCGAACAAATCCTGTAACTTATGTTTAACCATAAAGCCATGAAGCACTTTGCAGCTGCAGGGGGCATAAAGGTGCCAAGATATGGAGTAATGTGCAAAGATAACACTTAATGTCAACTGCACTTGAACTCAGTAAAAGCAGGATTTACTAATCCGCCCTAGCGTTTAATTTTTTTAATTCTGCTGAGCACAGAAAATCTTAACTGACATGAATTACCACAGAAGAATCACACTGAAATTGCAATATGTTTGTAATAATTTTAGCTATAAAACCAAAAATGATCGTTTTCCCCTCTTTCTTCTTCCCCTGCAGTACCTTTCACTGAAGGATAGGCTGACCATATCCTGACAGCAGAAGTAATATGAACTGGACTTGATAATGTGAAGCCCTCACTCTAACTGCACGTTTAACCTGTTATTATACCTATATTTAAAATAATTGCTTTCAAAAAGTATTTATCATGTGCTTGACCAAACCTGTACTGTGTATGTTATTTGTTAATGTAAAATTATGAATAAATGATATTTTTCTAAAATGGTTTCTTTCTCTTGTTTTTGTCACTGCACTTGTTTTTACTTATATGATCCTCTTTGCATAAATCGCGAGAGCCTGAGGTAGTTAACTATCGTGTAAGAGGAAGCTGTATTGAAAGGAATTCATGGGAGGATCCTCAGCTCTAAACAAGTTTGTGTTTTGTCTCACAGAAGCTCAAATTTCCCATTTGGATTACAATGAATGAGCTCTCACTTATCACATGAGGTGTTCATCTTACAAATATTCATGCAAGAGTCTCCTATTAAGATGCAGTTGTCTTATGGTATTAATGTCATTAAAGAGCACCCCAGGAAAGAAGCATTTTAAAGCTAAAAATAATAATTTTTCAGGATTTTCAGCAATGGTTCTGTCACCTTGTGGTTCTTAACGCTTGCTTGCCCTTAATTGATTGCTTGCTTAATTCCCCTGATGTATTTGGTAATGGTTTTTAGGAAAATAAAGACAACTGGGTGTAGAAGTTATCTTATTGATTCAGCTTCACAACACAGCGACCCACCCATTCTCCCCTCCTCTTGTCTGTCTCTTTTGTTGTGGTTGCTGCCGATGGTTTGGCCAGCAAAGCCAGTCATTGCTGGCTGTGCTGCCATAGCAACCAGGAAATACTTACCGCCGTCAGTGGAGTAGTGTGTGTGTGTGTGTGTGTGTGTGTAAGGGGGACAGAGAGGAGCAGAACGTGTGTGGGAGTCCAGACAGACCACAACAACAGAAGGGACTAATTTTCACCTTTGCCTTCAATCCTGCGATTTCCCTGCTTCATCCTCCACCAGGCTTGTGACTGACTGAGCAGTGTGTATGGATCAAAGATCATGTGTTTGTATTAATGTGTGATTGTTGAACAAGTGTGATCCAAAAACTGTGGAGTGTATCTGCTGTATGAAAATGGTCAAAAAATGTAACTGGAAACTACATGATGGGAGATAATAATGTGCTGTGTGTGTGTGTGTGTGTGTGTGTGTGTGTGTGTGCACTCTGGCAGTAACAGCTGGCCCAGAGATGGCTGCGAGCACTGCAGCCACAACTGTCCTGCCTCCGGTGAAGAGCGTGATGGTGTACAGGAATGGTGACCCCTTCTACAATGGACGGAGGTTCGTGGTCAACCAGCGTCAAGTGGCCACTATGGAAGCTTTTCTCAATGAAGTGACCCAGAACATCGGTGCACCGCTTGCCGTCAGGACTTTGTACACCCCCAGGCAGGGCCACAGGGTCGCAGACCTCCAGGACCTTCAGACAGGAGCCCAGTATGTTGCTGCGGGCTATGAAAGGTTCAAGAAACTGGAGTGAGTACAAAAGCCATTTACAGAGCTGATACTGGGGGGGTCAAGATCCATTAATAGAAGACATTCTGTCTCTAAAATAACAGTAAATGAATTTGTTGTTGGCTTTTCTTGTCATGTGCTGTCTTCATGTATAGCTACCTGAACGTAGGAGCAAAAAAGCAGCCTGCTGCCCACAAAGAAACCCAGGTAGGCTTTTATTTTCTCACATGGGCTGCTTCCTTTTTTTTTTAAGTTTACAGCACAGTCCATAACTCATTAATCCCAGTCTAACCAGGAGGAATGAGGAATGCACCACCAGGTCGCACTGCTCTTATCGAATTGATCCATTTGAGCTCTTGCCAAGTCAAATAGGAAATTGAGTGCAGGATTTTCCATTACTGAGCTGAGCTCATATTTGCCTATAAATGTGATGACATTGTTATGTTGGCATTAGTTAGATTAGATTACTTTGTTTGTGTGTGTGTGAGTGCGCACAGGTCACCCTTTGCGTGTACCTTCCCATTGATGTCACTGGTTGTCATGTAAATTACAATAAAAAATAGGCTAATGATTGTGTTGTCCATCAACCAGTCTGTCGGGGTGGCTTTTCAAGGCTCTCATGTGACATTAGATTCAGTAATTATATCTGGAGCTCATCAGAGATTAGAAATCCCCAGATTGTATCAAAGCTTATGATCTGTTTCTCTTTATTGATTAGAATTTAAACTTTTCTTTTCTGTCAATTGACAGGAGGATGGTAGTCTTACTGTATGCAGGCAGAAGCAACACACACACACACACACACACACACAGAGCCACTCAAGCTGACAAGTGCTCGCTTTGTATTCTGACCAGCTGGCAGGAATGAGTGTTCAGATGCAGAGTGTGCTCTCAGTCTTAAGCAATGTGTTACTTTTCTGCAAAACATAAAAGAGTGGAGAGTAATTGTGTGTGCCTTGGGTGTCTGCCATTTGGAAAGAAGATTTTTTTTTTTTTGAGCTAGAGTCTCAGGTTTTAAAGTCTTAAATGCCTGTGTTGTGGTTGCTGTGGAGCCATGCAGGAGGAAGTGTGTCCATATAAGAGTGTGTTTGATCCTGCTGGTGAAACAAAGAGTTATGCTTGCACACAGTGTTATCAGGGCTATGTGCATGTCTGGGCAGGCCTCATGCCCATATTCACATCCCCATGCCTCACTCTCTGCTCAGACACACTGTCAATGCATTAAATGTCTGCCCTTTCAAAGTAAAAAACAATAAGGGAAGATGATCAATGTCAGCTTTTGTTCTGAGTTGATTGATTTATTCTAGCTGGGTTATCGGAAGCAGACGCGGATATTGGCTCCAGATTTCTCAGAGAAGAGCCCAGCTCAGATCAAATGCAGCGTGTGAAAGTGCCATTGAAGAAGCCTTGAAGTGACGTTTAGTTTCCATGGCTGCAGCTTTCGAGCTGACATGAGCAGAATAGTTAGTCAGTCATTTCACATTTGGGATAACTGATTTTGCTTTGATGGACGTGCAGTGTAATTGATGTGAAGGACACGAGTGACGTAAATCTAATGAGGGAATTTTCAGTATTGCAGAGAAAATGACAAGATTATGATGTTCTGCTGTGCCATGCATCTGATTTTCTGAATGTCCCCTCCAGGCTAAAGTAACCCAGAGGCCAAATGTTTCAGCTAAATGGAGGAAGTTTATACCTGTACCTTGCATTATACAGTGAGTTGGTCAAACTACAGGCAAACACACACATCTAACTATCCATAGCACATATAGATAGTATCTGGGAGAGACTTTCTTTAAAGGATAGCTTCACATGTTTTAAAGTCTGTTTTAAAATTAATTATGTATATTGACATCTATTGCTGTAATTGTTTCTCGCATCCGTACTGGATGTGACTCTACGAAGTTGAGCCAAGGATAGTCTGAGGCCTCAGCAGTCAGACTTAGTCAAATCAAATTGGCATCTTCTAAATAAACTGTGTTTTTAAATGCGGTCTCCGTCTCTCGGTGGCTTGAATTCCAAATGCATTTGTCCACCGAACCAGCGCAGTAGATTGTGTTTCCCGTGTCTTACACTGGAATAACATTAGGAGGAGATCTCGTTATGACCAGTAGAGACAGGAGGAACAATTACAGCGACCAAAAAACATTTTTATGGGCAAATGAGTATTGTTTAAGACAAACTTGAAAAAAAAAAGTGAACTCCTCCTTTAACGCTTTTGTCCAGTGTTTTCCGTAATGGAGATCTCCTGTGTCCACCATTTCGATTCATCATTCCTCGGAGCATGCAGCAGGATCTGGAGCAGATCCTGAGTCTGGTCACAGAAAAGGTCAGCCTACGAACCGGAGCTGTGCGCAGGTCAGTGACACCGACAGACAGGCAGACACAAACACACACACACACATATATATATATATATATATATATATACTCTGTGGAATTACAAATAAAGAGTGGGAGAGAAATCCACTGAATACCTCTCTAACGCCTTTGCTTCACCAGGTTGTGCTCTTTGGAAGGAGCAACTGTGTCCTCAGCTGGGGAGCTGGAGACTGGCCACTGCTACGTTGCCGTGGGAACCGAGAGGTTCAAGAAACTTCCATATGTGGAGCTGTTGGTTTCAAAAGCTACGGAGAGGTATTGTTATGCAAGGTCCTCTGTGAGTGTGTGTAAAGACACATGTTGGTGTGCATCTGTGCACACCAACAAAGATACTGTGCATTTTTATCTCTTGCTTTCTTCACATCACAGTGCTTTGTCTTCATTTTGCAGATATTACCCAGGAAAGAGAAGGCTGTTGAAGAGAACTGAGGTACCTTCAGTTAATACTGCCATTCACTCACCTTATTTTAATTGTCATACTACAACCTACAGTTAATTTGTGTGTTTCCTCTCAGAACGGGAAAGCAGGAAGCGGTCCAGAAGACCAGTACAGTGACTCAGCTCTCCTCGACTCCCCAGAGGTAAAAAAACAATCCTCCTCTGTCTAGTTTTCACACTACAGAAGCTATATCAGGACTGTTAATTTGTTTGGTGTACACTGCCTAACACATTCAATACACTAGTGAGACAAACACTGCAGGGAGCTTTTTTTTCTTTTTCTATGTGTAATATTCAGTTGCATCCTGTGAATTTCAGTCTGATGGTCGGAGGGTGAAGTCAACAGGAGATGAGGCTGCACCTCCACAAGCCACGCAGCAGAGGAGCAGGAGACAGGGAGCAGAGGAGACGTCTGCGTTCTTTGCCAGGCCGGTCAAGATCCACAAAAACAGAGGACAGACAAGACTGCCACTCAGTAATGGATCTGGTCAGGAGCTCCCTATCGAATCTAATTTTATCTCATTTAAAATCGAATGTCTTCACATTCAAAAGGAGCATGAATATATATTTTTTTGTTAACGAGTAAAGCAGCAGCAGTTTTTCGATGTCTGTTTATCACAGTCCAGCCTAGCGTATTTAAAAGAGCAGCACGGAGGAGGAGAGACGAGGTACGAGGAGCCGAGGAGGTGAAGGAGGATGAGAACACAGCTACAGAGCTTCCTGTTGACCAGGTTAATGTACCAGTCATCTCTGTGTTCATTAAGTCTTATACCTGTGTGGTACAATGCTGCTATTAAATGTTAAAATATCAGTCAAGGAGATAAGTTTATTACATGTAAGTATATGCTTAAAGCACTAAATCTAAATCTGTCTCTCAATTCCTCCAAGAGAGTGGCAGAGGTGGTGGAGGATGAGGAACTCAACAACACAAACGATCCTCCGCACAGCACAAAGCAGGTAGACGTGACTCAAGTCATTTTTTCGTATTCATTCACTGAGGGTATAATTTAGAAAATGATCAATTCCAGAAGGTGGTGGATCCATGATAGTCTGGGTGGAATAATATTTCATGTATTTATGCATTAGTGTGGCCTTGCTAGATTAAAATCTACACAATGTGAGTGATGAATATGTGACATACTTTCATCTGAAAATGGAAAAGTAAAGAGCGCAATCAAACCAAACCAGTCCAAAAGTCATTGCAAGTTCTCTGCGTTATAATTCCTTCATTTCCATGTAAAGTAAAATGATTTTGTCACTGTCATAAACACTGATGACACTGTCTTCAGCGTGTGGGAAAAAAACAAACACATGAAACCTTGTTCTGTTTTTCTCAAGAGAGATGCACAAATTATAAAGATCGAGCAGCACAATGAGAGAGAGCACCCACACAAATACAATGGAAAACAGGTAAAGTATGTGCGAGTGGGTGGTTACATTTAGATAATCAGAATACAAGTGTCCAACTGAAAAGGTTCAGATGACTTTTTATGTGTAAATGGGTTCAGAATATCATCTTTTTGTTCTATAAAAGGCTCAGTCATCTGAACAAAATGGTGTGGAACAGACAAAAGACTCTGCCAGGGCTGAGAAATCTGCTGCTGAAATACTGGTACACACAACTAACCCTAACCCAACTGCTTAAAGCAATATGTAACAGCTTACATTCAGTCGTATACGGATACATAAAAATTAGTCACCAATGTGACTTTCATTTCAAAAGGAACCTGAGCTGAAGCACACAACTTCAACGTCAAGGCCTTCATCGTCCAGCTCTCAGGGAAAGAACAGGGGAGAAAAGGCAAGTTTACCCACCTCCCATCTTAAATCAGTGCATGACCATTTTTTTTCTGTAACAAGGCCCGATGAAAATGTCTGCTTGATTACGCTGTTTGAATCATTTGCTCTAACAGGACAGCCAACAGGACGTCCTGTCAAATACAGCAGAACAGAACCATCATCAGGACGACTTGTGAAGCACAAAGGATTCATCAGAGGTCACATCGGCCAAAAGCACGGCAGATAACCAAGCATTTACTGTTTGCTGCTTCAGCGTGACCCATGTGGCTACATGAATGTTATCACTCGTAGTACTTTAACTGTGGTATCGAGCCAAGAACAACTTTCATAAATGTTGTTTTCTTTAGAAGACAAAAATGGGAACTTGCTCAGATAAAATAAGAAGGACACAATATCATAAACTCAACTCAAACTCAAGCACAATACAAACCACTGCAACAACTCCATAAAACTGACCCTGAAAATGATCACACAGGAAAATCAACACCTCTCCTCAAGAAAACAAGAAGCCTACAGCCATGCAAGCAGCTTTTTTAAGGCTGTATGTTGGCACAGTGGCACTAAATGCTAACCTCACTGTGCTCACTTAGCATGCTCACATTAGCAGTAAACACAAAGTACAGCTGAGGAAGAATATTATTGGTTATGCAGGTATTTGTTTATAAACCAAAGTATTGGACCAACTGAAATTTTGTTAGAGGATCACCAAAGATATGACACTTCATCCTGAGGTGGGGACATGAATGTGTATATAATGCCATAGCAATTCATCCAACAGTTGATGAGGCATTAAACTAGAAACAACAAATGCCAACCTGTTGGAGGCACTCGAGGAAATGTCATCACCAAACTCAGTGGGATTGATTCTCTTTTATAGCAATCTGTCTGACAGCTGTCGAGAGTGGTGCATCAGGTTGCCACACTGCTTGTGTGGCCAATAAAAAAAAAAAAAACAGATTGTAAGCTTCACAAAGGCTGCATTTGTTACAGGGTTTTGCATTATATCGTGCAAGTGTTTAAGATATTGTGTCCATCCTGTTTTACAGGGATAATTCTGATGCAGATATTGAGTAGATGATCAATGATGCAATTAATTACATTTACAATATTACAATATGTACGAAAGAAACAGTGTTTTGGGACATTTAAAGCCTAACTGTATTTTGATTTGGAGAAAAGCACAGATGAACAATCATGTTTTGCCAACAATTTATTATTAAAACATCAGCTACACGACAAGCTGAATAGATGCAACAATAACAAAGTCATCTGTACAGTGCTCTGCGTCAATTAAATACTGTGACAATAAAAATATATATTACTATGGATGTAATTTATTTCTGAATACTGAACAACTTGTGGTCAATCAAGGTCACTCACCCTTATAGCAACTAAGTCTTTTATTACTCTTCCTTCACAAAGAAAGAAAATTTCACTTTATAAAAATAACAGTGGTACGTCTACCTCAGTAATACATCATGTATACAAGGAAAAAAAGCATTATCCCCCTGCTATACAGCAATTTGTCCTCTTCTGTGCTTAACACACATCACAGCAGACAGAAAGAAGCAGCAGTAAAATGCCCCTGCTTAACCAGGAGGTGACATCTAATTGGTCCATTTCAAACTCCAGCCTTATTTGACAGTGGTCCCTATTTTTATGCAGATACCAGTCACATGGTGGGGCAGCAGAGTGTTTAAAAGTTAACAACCACCAACCACTGATTTTTATGTGAGCATCATAAATCTAATCTAGCTCTGCGGTGAACCCTACATGAACCCGCTTCCCCTTCAACTTCATCTTCTGAAGCTCACGCTGAGTTCATTCAGGCACAGTTCTCCCACCAGAACCGTTGCTTTGAGGAGACGTTGCCGGAATCTAAATTGCCCCCTGCAGTCCTGCTCTAACTCTGCCATGCCCTTTTCTCCTTCCCTTCTAAGGAATCATTTGAAGGTACAGAAGAATTTCCATTCAATCTGATCTCTGTTAGTGCACAGGCTGAGCCATATCCTGCTTCCCAGTGTCTTGGTCGTCGATGGAGCTTATAACACACAGAGTGATGCCTGCCATGGTGAGAAACATTCCTACGACTGCCTCTGCAGAGAGAGAGGTGTGTGGGGGAGGATTTGACAGAAAATGAAAGTAAAAAAAAAAGAAAACATAACACAACCAGTAGAGTATTCTTCAAGGAGAGGAGGGAATTAACTGCTCAGTAATGTATTCACAAGCCACTAAATTAATGTTGAGTAAATATCAGTTGTGTCTTGTTTATATGACTTTGCTGAATTAGTCACTAAAATCTCTAAATGTGTTCCAGTGTTTGAGCCTACAGCTTGTATCATCTAAATTCCTGGATCTGTTGTTATGGGAATCAATATCACTGGCTGTGATAATCTATCAGTATCACATGTGTATCATGTGTGTCTTACGTTTGCCTCCAAATTCTTCACCCAGTAGCTTGCCTGTGAGCAGAGTGCAAAGGAAGGTGAGAGAGTTGGCCACTGGAACAACAAGCGATAACTCTGGATAGGAAGAAAGTGAGAGAAAATTGATATAACATTTGCCAACATCTTACCATCTGCCCTGGTTTAAACTCATCATTCACTTCATAAAAACATGGTCTAATGCAAAACACCAAATGGAGAATGTCCAGCACAGAATGTTGTGCTCTGAGTAGGAAAAAAGGAAGAAAAAAAGACTTAAGAGGAATATGAGTATTAGAATTAAGTGGGATTTGGAAAATCAACAGAAAACATATTAGCAATTATTTTGATAATCCTGTTAAAGTAATTTTTCAAGCAAAAATGCCAAATACTTTTATGTTCCAAATCATCAAATGTGAGGATTTGCTGCTTTGCCTCTTCTTAAATCATAGTAAATTAAATATTAATTATATATTATATAAATTTTCCAATGTTGGTCGGTCTAAAAAAGCAGTTTCAAATGAACAACTTTCGCTCTAAAGAATTGTGATTAGCATTTTTTAAAAAAAATCAGATGATTCAGTATTAAAAATAACCATTGGTTGCAGACTCTGGTCTTAAGAGGACACGCAGGGTATGAATTTCTGACTTGTAAATAGTGTTCATGTCAACTTCGAAGTCATAAATGTGACTGTCAAACTCAGATTCTTCTGAAAGGTCAAATACATCT